>NC_057807.1:375873641-376131507 GCF_018294505.1 Triticum aestivum
TAGCAGCAATAGCGAAGGAATCGCTCGATCGCTCAGGTTCAGTAACGCGTAGCCTGTAGTGCAATCGCTCGGGCTCAGTTAGGCGACGCCTCGCTCGGGTTCAGTTAGAGCCCAATGCCTCGCACCCATGCGCATACGGTATGAGAGAAACGCGCATCGCTCGGCCCCCGACCACCCACCGTAACCGGGAACTCCCCAATATTTTCCTCGCCCTTGCTTCTACCATGGTTTTTTTCATCATGGACGGCCCAAAGAATGTCATGCAGCAGCGTCTCCGGCCCGCCCAGGATGAAAAGCCCATTTTCTGTCATGATTTTTTGTCATAGAAGTAGGAGCCCACCACATCTATGATGATACCGGTTTTTGTCACAACTATCGTCATAGAAGTGTCATAAGTATGACAAAAAAAAATTCTGTTCGGCTCAAAATGTCATGGATGTGTCTTTTTTTTGTAGTGTTAGGATAATATTTCATTCATAGCTTTTCCTTTAAGCTTACTCAGTAGTTTCTTAAGATCATCCCTATGCTTAGAAGCAAGAAATTTCTTAGTAATCTCCCCATCCATAACATAACCCTCAAGTACATTAAGCATTTTAGTCCTAGTAGGAGTGCTAGGTAACAGGTGAGCATCAAGAGCATCAAATTAGTTTCATCATTTTCTTCATTAGTTTCATCATTTTCAAATTATTTAGCTTTAGGAATCCGAGCATCAAGAAATTCACCAAGTGGCATGGTTTAATCAAGCAAAGTAGTAGCATCATCATGAGTATCATCAGTAGCAGAAGTAGTGTCTATTACTTGCGATTGGTGACATATCAAATTGAATAGCAGGTGGTGGTGTTGCAAGTCGACTTAAAATAGAAGGTGACTCAAGTGCGGAGCTAGATGGCAGTTCCTTAGTTCCCCTTGTCTTAGAGGGTACGTCCTTGGTCTTAGAGTCCTTCATATTATTCACAGTTAAGCGGATATTCAACTCCGAAGTGAACTTGTAAATAGAGCTATGCTCTCCCTGGCGACAACGCTAGAAAATAATCTTGATGACCCACAAGTATAGGGGATCGCAATAGTCTTCGAGGGTAGTATTTCACCCAATTTATTGATTCGACACAAGGGCAGCCAAAGAATATTTATAAGCCTTAGCGGTTGAGTTGTCAATTTAACCACACGTGGAAAGTTGTTTCTATGCAGCAAAGTATTTAATAACGCAGTAGTTTGATAGTTTTGATAGTAGTAGTAACAATAGCAGTAATAACAATAGTAACTTTGCAATGACAATATGAGCAAAGTGTAGGCATTGGATCAATGATGGATATTTGTATGGATGACATGCATCATGCAACAATCACAACCTAGAGTGATACATAATAGCTCCAATTCATCAATTCAATGTAGGCATGTATTCTGTATATAGTCATACATGCTTATAATAAGAACTTATATGACATCTTTTGTCCTACCCTCCCGTGGCAGCTGGATCTTTAAGGAAATCTAAGGGTAATTAAGGCCTTCTTTTAATAGAAAACCATATCAAAGCATTAGCACATGGTCAATACATTAACTCCTCGAATTACAGTCGTCCCTAAAGAGTATCCCCATTATTGTCACCTTGGGGTCTACGATTCAGAACAATAACAAGTGCATACAACTAGCAAATAGGATTGAGAACTCAAATATATTCACGTAAGCATAAAGGGTTAAAATATGAAATCATGGCACTTAGGCCCTAGTAACAAGCATTAAGCATAGCAAAGTCATAGCAACACCAATCTCAGAACATAGTAGATACTAGGGATCAAGCCCTAACAAATTGACTCGATTACATGACAAATCTCATCCATATCCATCACCGTCTAGCAAGCCTGCGAAGGAATTACTCACTCCTGGTGGTGAGCATCATGGAGTTATTGACGGAGAAGGGTTGTTGATGACGATGGCGATGATTCCCCCTCTCCGGAGCCTCGAATGGACTCTAGATCAGCCCTCCTAATGAAGAACAAGAGGCGGTGGTGGCTCCGTATCGTAAAACATGACACTTCTTTCTCTCTGATTTTTCTCCATGGGACGAAACTTATAGGACCAGACGTAGGGCAAATGGAGGCTCGAGGGGCCCACAAGCCTGGGTGGAGCGCCCTTGTGGCCCTGTGGTGGCCTCCCTCGGATCTTTTCGCCGGTATTTTTTATTAATTCCAAAATAATTCTTTGTAAATGTTTAGCCAATTTCGAAAACTTTTATTTCTGCACAAAAACAACACCCTGGTAGTTATGCTGAAAACAACGTCATTTCAGATTAGTTTCATTCAAATCATGCATATTAGAGTCCAAAACAAGAGCAAACGTGTTTGGAAAAGTAGATATGTTGGAGACGTATCAGGTCGGCGTGCCGCATGATGCTGCTGAAGGTGAAAAGTTGGCTGGGGATGAAGATATCCCCGCAACCAATGATGTCATCGATCCAAAGATTCTCCATTGAGCTCTTGTGACCACACGGCAGAACATGTATGGGCCGCCAATGTCATTGCCAAAAATGGCATATCTCGGGTAGGGGGTCCCAAGCTTGGTGATCTGAGCTAGATGGTAAAATGAGAAAATGGGGACACGATGTTTACCCAATTTCGGGCCCTCTCAAGGAGGTAAACTCCTACGTCCTACTTTTGATTTATTGATTGTGATGGAGTAAAAAGTAAAGTATGATCTACCTCGAGATCGTATGAGGGAGTTCTAAGCTCTAAAACCTCATAATTGTGCCTCTACAGACTAAACCACATTGCTTATATAGGCACCGGGGGTATCTAGGGTTTAGACGTGGTCAATTACAATCTAAGGGTAAGCATGCTGATCATTTAAATATGCTTGAAGTGTACGCTAAGCCTTCAGGAGATCTTCATCTTGATTACGCCAAGGGTCAGGCCCTGCATGGCCCATTCATCAGTCTTTAGTGGGTCCTTAGGATGGCCCATAATCGGCGGGTCGATGTATTAAGCACCCATAGTCTAGGACACCAACAGGGAGGGTTGACATCGGCAAAGCTAGGTTTCCCTCGAGTATCCATAGGTAGGCGAGGCTGGCCGGGGTGGTTATTGTACTATCACCTCTCAGTCTGCATGCACATCAAAGGTGGCCTTTTCAAAACAATGCCATAGGTTGTGCTTGCCCGTTTAACTATGTCGAGTTGTCATTTCTTTACACGCTATTGCCAAAAATGATTCATTGTGCTTTGCTAGTTTAACTATGGGATTTTGTCATATTTACACTTGATTGCCAATAATGATTTGTTGTGCTTGCTAGTTTTACATATTATAAGTTGTCTATTTTGTACATGTAACTGCCAAAAATGATTTCTTTGTGCTTCCCAGTTTATTTATGTCAAGTTGTCATATTTTACATGCATGGAATTGCAAAAAAAATGGCAATGAAGTTAATTTTTTGTGAAGCAAATAAGTGTCTAAAAATATGACAAGTAACTGCAACAATATGGCAACTATGGACGGGAAAAAAGTTGTCAAAACATGTCTGGAAGGGGAGAGGAGTAGGAAAATCTCTGGAGACTCTTTATAGAAGTGCATGCTCTAGCCAATGCAACCAAAAGACCGATCCGATGGAAGAGACTAGGCAGCACACTATACATCAACACTCCCCCTCACGTGTGCCTCCCTCAGACCTAAACGTGGACCGAAAGTGGGCTACAATTTAATTGCGCTAGTCGGGTCTTGAACTCAAGACCTCTTGGCTCTGATACCATGTAGAAGTGCATGCTCTAGCCAATGCAACCAAAAGACCGATCTGATGGAAGCGACTAAGCAACACACTATACGTCAACACTCTTAACAAAAAGAGATGGGAGGAGAGAGAAAGATGGGAGAGAAACGAGAGCCCCCCGTGGTGGCTTTCTTTTATAGGTTAGCAATAGTGGGCACATTTCTCAAAACTTATGGCTTTAATGTCGGTCATTCGCAGATTACTTTCAAGTCTATGTTTTTGGTTCACAACACTGCATCAAGTTAGACTTGATTAAAAATTATATATTTTTTTGTTTCTATTTTGTTTTTGATGTGCAACTATTTTATTTTCTTTGTTTTGCTACTTACATGTCCAGCATTCGGTTTCTTCTCCAGTTAATGAATACAACTATCATGTTATCCTTATGAAAAGTTAGTCTTGGTTTTTTTCTTGCTTTTGTGCTGATTCTTGTAAGAAATCATGCAAGTTTTGTGAACAAAGCATGGATTGACAACCATTTCCCAGAAATGAAAAAAAATCAGGATTTGATCAATTAAACTAGGTCTAACTCTCCAAGACATCCTATAGTTCGTGGGGCAACGCATACTTGGTTTGAAAATAGAGCAAATTGTTTCATTGTTGTAGACAAAGAACATAAATGAATCACAACTCTTTTTGGATGTTCAAAAATAAAATAAAAATATAATTCATTATAAAACATAAATGAGAATGGGTTGAAATTCAATGAGGCTTGTCGTTATTGTTTGAATGAGCGGTGGAGGTATACGACAAACAATAGCACAACAGTCCAAAAGTGAAGCCCTTGTGACACATAAAAGATGTCTTTATTGTGAGGCTTGTGTCATCACTAGTGTCTCGATCTCTATCGGCATAATGAATACTTGATATACATAAGAGATACTACTATGTAGAAGAGAAGATAATGACATTAGTAAGATTAAATTCCATCAATTGATTTTGGCGCCTCGTAGGCTACACTGGTTAATTCTGGATACATCAAACAACATTATTTTTTGAGCTTGAAGCGTAAATTTATACTTCTAGAATCGATGACGGACAGAGGTACTTGCACAAAAACCTTTCCTGATGAGGTGAAGAGCCCCTGCTGTTTTCGCCTCAACAAAAAGTCGTGATGCCTCACTCCTAACATCCTAGTGCCCAGACATGTCATCTTCCATGCCACTTGTCACTGGAGTGGTGTTGGGACAAACAACCTTTTTTAGGACCGCCCTCTAGAAGCTTGATTCATTTTGTTCAACAACCTAAATCGTATAAGGAGGGATTACAATACAATTCAACACATCATCTAGATTTCCTAGCATAAGAATCGGCAGTGTGGCTCGTGCTTCGGTGGGTTCACCTAGTCCGTGTGCGTATGTTACTCCGGACCACTCCGGCCATGGCGGGCAGGCACAGGCAGACGCCGACGAACCAGCGGACACGAGGATTGCACCGATCGGTTGCTTGCTGCACCGAATAACAACCTATTGGACTCACTTGCAATGCCAACCTAGATGCCGGTCACCAACAGTTGACATACATGCCACACATCATCATCTAGTTCCTTTTTGTGCGTCATCCCATGGTTTGACCTGTTCCAAAGGGGCGCTCTGTGCCAAAGCATCCCGCCCACACACAACACATACCGTGATCTAGAAAATATATCATAAGCAAGTTAAGGAGTAGTAGAAGATTTGATGGAAGCAAGTTAAAGCAGGAAGGGCCGGAAATACATATACAATGCATAACTCACAGGACTTAATAGCATTCATATCACGTGAGGATGGAAAAAAAGGGAAATTGCATGCACTAGATGGAGGTATCCGGTGCAATCTCTACTCCTAAAGGGGGAGTCTGTCGTCATGGTTGGTTCGTCTGTCGTTGGTTCGTTAGTTCGCCTCCCTTGCTTGTTCTGTTCCACCTCTCTATTCCCGTACGAAAAAGGAAACATCCTCAACTCCCGTTTCTGATTTCGCTCTAGCAAATCAGCGGTGGAGCCCTCACTCAAAGAAAAAAAATGCTCACCCCTTTTCAGACTCCCGAGCCCTCGCTCGCACGCCGCCGTCGTACCCATCCTGTTTGCACGCCGCCCCCGTCCTCCCGATCGGGAGCAACCGTTTCACAAGGAACCAATAGCCGACGATGCTGGATTCCATGGATGGAGGTTTCGAAGTCCAGGTCACGCCAAAACCCTCTTCTTCTGGGTTGTCGACGCACACTAGGGTGATAGTCAAACCCTAGCCAGGGCGAGACGTCGGATTCCTCTCCCTTCTTGCTCTAAGGCAGGGATGGAGCTACATGATGGCCAGGGTGGGCCGCGGCCCACTCTGGGATTTTGCATCGGCCTATAATCTATGCATTTCTAACTAGGCTAGAGAACAAAAAAAGGTCCGTCCTGAGAGTGTTTGGCAATATTTGGGTAAGGGAATAGGAGTTTGGAGCAGGGAGTTGTATTGAGATTAGACATGGGATAAGTCATTTTATTCTAATTCTTTGTTTGGCGCGTGATAGGAGTTATGTATGGTTATCTAAGTATAAAATGTATCCCTTTATTTGGTTCATTGAAATTAACGACGGACTAGACAAGGAAAATGAACGTAGTTATAACGAAGGGTTAAGACGGACTCACTGAAACTATCCCCTTGCAAACTCCCACCCTCTCCCTTGCCGCTTCTACCGACGCCCTCGCACAGGAGCACAGGAGCGTCAGCCGCCTCGGCGGTCGCCGACCGGATCCGCCGTACCGCCTCTCCTTCCCGCCTGCCCGGCTCCAGCCGCGCCCCTCCCCCGGCCTCCTGCCCCCCCTGCCGGCCTGCCCTGCCCCGCCCCCCTGCAAAGCCGGTGGCAGCAATAGTACTCCCCGGCGGCAGCAAGCCATCAAGCGAACAGGACTGCAAGACCAACCCGATTTAATAAGGATCAAAATACCCCAATTTCAGATTTAGGGTTTGCTTTTTTGCACTATACTATCCAGTACATCAACAAATATATAATTTTGCACCTCATTTCTGCCTCAGTTAACTTTATTGATAGAAAGTAAATTTTATTTCAGAACTTTTAAAGAATGTAGAGGACCGGAGACATTGTTTCTCTTTTCCAGAAAGAAATTATGAAGATGATATAATTGATACCTTCATGGCAATGCAAAAACGTAGGACACAAACATAGTCTTTTTGAATTTCTCAAGTTATGTACTATTGTCCATGTAGTATGTACAATGTAGACTTCTTTATGCAAAACTGAGATTTAATTGAGAATTTTAATGGCTTCTAAGACCTTCTATGTGATATTGGTAATTAGTGAGAACATTTAGATGTCATTTTGCTTATCAATTTTTTTGGAGCGGACCACCCTGTTGTCAAATGCTAGCTCCGCCACTGCCCTAAGGTGTTGTGCTGACTGCGAGATTGGGGATGCGTGCGGACAGACCTGCCACCGGCGCCAAGGGCATGCTATCCGCCGTGCTGCCGGGGGCGTGGCCATACACTGGAGCTACAGCCTCATGTCTGTTGTTTGGGCATGGGGCTTTCAAGTGAGTATGAAGTTCCTCCTCAGCCTTTGGTTCTTCAATCGATATAATTTTCATGTTGTTTTCCTGGGCCTTCCTGCTTGATCTTGCGTGTTCCTCCTCTGTACATCACTTAACCAATCACATCAGCCTATGAATATTTACTTAGCTCACTGGTATTCAGTAATATGAATGGGCCTGTTATATGGATTACAATTGCTACCATCTGTCTGTAGTTTTTACAAGTAGAATGTGGAACAATACTGAAGTTCAGTACTAGCTCCAAGGTGAGTAGTTGAATTACTGATAATGGAGGTAATTCAGTGGTGAGCATGGATTGGGGAGACGAACATTATGGGAGGACAAGGAAGGATGATGATTTGAAGGTAAAAATAATCGACAATGCTATTTGATGTGCATAAGGATGCTAAAAGGATATTTATACCCCATTGCAGTGCACGCTGTGGAGCATGGCGGCGTTGGCTACTTGGCTTCCTGGTTCTCGGCCTTCATGGGGTGGCTAGACCACACCACATAGAAGACGAGGGTGATGTCGGTTAGGGGCCTGGGCAACGACGATTAGAATGGCCAGGTCGAAGTCGCAGGTGCGTGACGGCTGGAGAGGGCCGCAAGGTCCAGAGAGGGTGTGCACAGCGGATGTGTTCTACTTCCCATTGAGAGGATTCTGGTAGGTTTCTCTAATAGTAAAACTAACTAACAATTGTAGTTAACTGTACCGCAGCGGCGCACTTCTTATTCCTGGATTAAGCCTAGGCCTACTCTACGAATCATGTAGTATTGTTGTGAACTCATAAGTAAAACCATTCTCTATCCAATACAGAGTTGGCGTAGTATTGTTGTGAACTCATAAGTTTCTATTTTAATTTTTCTTTCACTTGATCTTCAGGTTTACAGGGTTAATGGATCCATGCTTCAATGAATTTATAGAAGTGCGTTCACTTATCTAGCTTTTTGTTCTCATTCTGTTTGAAATCCGTAGACATTTTCCAAAATTTTCTTGTCAATGCACAAGTTTCCTTATTTAGAGAAAAAGCATACGCCCGACTTTATAAATAAAGCCATAAGGCAGGTAGCAACAACATCACAGATAAGTATCAAACACACCCAAGCCCCAACGACGGGCGAGATGACAGGGGAGAAAGTCCAGTACATGGCTCCCTCGCCAGTACACAACACGCATGCCGAAAGAGAAAGGTCCAACTAAAACTAAAGCATCCGGCCCAAAAGAAGCAATTAAGCATCATGCTCTTGTCTGCATAACTGAGACGCCGTAGCCCGGATTTTGTAGATCAACATAGAGAGCGCCTCTTGGTCATCGACCTTAGTCAATGATTTCCACTGCTGCAGGAAAGCACACGATTTAAATAAGCAGTCAGCAGGTTTAGCCGGAAACACGTGCTCGATAGTAAATTTGTTCCTAGTCGTCCACAGGGACCAACATAAAGCTCCCAAGCCCACCCAAAAGATGCGCCTGGAGATGCCGGAAAGGTTGTATGCCAAGTTGCCCAACTTGGCAAAGGAGGCAGGGGCCCAAGAAACACGGAGCCAGTCCCGCACGCAACTTCAAATGAGCTTAGCCAGGTGACAATGAAAAAAAAATGTGTTCCGTGTCTTCCACATCACCGCAAAGGGCACAGAACTGGGAGCCCGGTCCATTTCTCTTACGAATTTGATCAGCCGAGGGCAACCGGACTCGGAAAGCTTGCCACAAGAAGATTTTAATCTTAGGGGGAATACGGGCCTTCCAAATCTGGGAGAAACGATTAGTAGGCGTGCCACCAACAAGCTTAGAGTAAAGTGATTTAACAGAAAAGCGTCCAGAGGAAGATAGTGGCCAGAGCACCGAATCCTTGACCGTCGAGAGCGTAGGGAAGAGGGCAGTAAGACGTTGTCGATCTTTGAACTCTACATGCGACAGGGAGTGGCAGAAGGCCAGGATCCACCCCTGGGAAGCTAACTTCGCAATAGAAATATTTGGATCAGAGCAATAAGAGAAAATGGTAGGGAAGGTCACCGAGAGAGGTGAGTCTCCACACCACCAGTCTAGCCAAAACCTAATCAAGGAGCCGTCCCTAACAACAAACTTAACGAAAGATTGAAAAATTGGTCTAACTTTGACCAAAGACTTCCAAAACTGAGAACCACCACGCTGCAGAGCAAACATCGGGCTAGAGGATGGAAAATATTTAGCCTTAAGGATCGACAGCCAAAGGGGCTGATCCTCAACACTCATAATCTTCCACCACCATTTAATCATCAGGCATTGGTTCATGATGGAAGTATTAAGAATCCCTAACCCCCCAAGGTTTTTGGGCCTACACATCAACTTCCATTTAACAAAACGGTATTTGCGGTGATTGTCCGCCGCATTCTAGTAAAATGCCCCACGGTGTTTATCAAAACCAACATGAATCCCAGCTGACAAGAGATAGAATCCCATCAGGAACATGGGGAGGGAGGAAAGACAAGCATTAATCAAAGCCACTTTACCCACATTCGTGTTA
Source organism: Triticum aestivum (assembly GCF_018294505.1). NCBI lineage: Eukaryota > Viridiplantae > Streptophyta > Magnoliopsida > Poales > Poaceae > Triticum > Triticum aestivum. The sequence continues at coordinate 375,883,413 of NC_057807.1, forward strand.
TATCTACCCCACTAGGGAAGGACCCTGTTGCCCACCTTTGTGACCACCGGGGCAAAATGTTTGGCATGAAGCACGTCCGGGGAAATTGGCAGGCCCAAGTATTTGAACGGAAAGGAGCCCAACTTACAGTTGAGAAGGTGTGCTACTCGCACGGCTTCCGACTCATCCACACCAGTAACAACCACTTCACTTTTGGCAAAGTTAATCTTAAGCCCCGACATCGCCTCGAAGCATAATAAAATAAACTTGAGGTGAGCAAGGCAGGCATCATCCAGCTCAACCATAATAATAGTGTCGTCCGCGTATTGGAGGTGGGTCAGACCATGGGGAATAAGATTAGACCTAACAGGAGTAATGTGCCCGCAAGTAGCTGCCCTAGAGAGCAAGCGAGATAAGGCATCCGCAACGAAGTTGAACAGAATGGGCGAGGCAGGGTCGCCTTGCCGCAGGCCCCTACCATTGGCAAAGAACTTGCTAACCTGACCATTAACATTGATGGCAGTGTGGCCTCCCGAGACCAACTGCATAATTCTATGGACAAGGGGCCCCTCAAACCCTTTAGCCAATAAAACTCTACATAAAAAAGGCCAACTCACCGAATCATAGGCCTTCTCAAAGTCTACTTTAAGAATCACCGCTTTCGAATTGCGAATCTTAAGGTCATGAACGATTTCATGCAGGCAAAGAACCCCGTCTAGAATGAAACGACCCTCAATGAAAGCCGACTGAAAAGGGCTGATGGTACGGTGGGCAATGGGGGAGAGGCGAGTGGCTAACCCTTTTGCCAGAAACTTGGCGACGTTATTAATAAGGGCAATCGGCCTAAATTGCAAGATCGAGTCCGCGCCCTTGACTTTAGGTATAAGGGTAATGACAGCATAGTTAAGGCGAGAAATATCCACCGTACCCAACTAGAACCCTTGGATAATTTTACAAATGAGAACCCGCAACTGCGGCCAGAATTTTTTAAAGAAGGGGATAGAAAAACCATCAGGACCAGAGGCAGCGTTCGGGTTAGCCGAGCTAATCACCTGCCAAATTTCCTCGTCAGATAAAGGGACCATCAGGCCCAACTTTTCGCCCGGAGAAATCCTAGAACCCTCATCCCAGAAACCAGAGCAGAGGTCAAGCCCAGGGTCCGGCTTAGAGCCGAGGAGATTGGAATAGAAGCCAACAATGTGATTCATAATGAGGGACTGGTCCAAGATTCTGACGTCGTCAATCAACAGAGTGTCAATGAAACATCTGCGATGTCTGCCATTAGCGATCGCAAAGAAATACGTCGTCATAGCATCCCCCCTTCAAGGTCCAATTAAGGGCACCTCGTTGGCGCCAGTAAATTTCCGACTGTTGGTGTAGCAACATCAAAGCGTCTTCCAGGGAGTAACGAATAGCCCACTGAGAGGCGGAGAGACCAGACGTGTCAGCAGAGTAATCCAGATCCCGGAGTTGAGATTCAAGGGAGTCTTTGTCTCTACGGAGCTCATATGCCCTATTCCGAGACCACCCCCTTAAGAATTTACGAAGCTCATAAGACAGTTTGTGCCAATCATCCATGGGGCCAAAGGAGCGATGAGGAGAAGAAAGAAAATTAGAGATCTTTGAAACCATCATCTCAAAAAAAACCTCCACAACAAGCCAAGAAGCATCAAACTGGAAACGGGAGGGAGAAACGAGGGAAAGGATACCCGCATCCAGGACCAGGGGGACATGATCAGAGCCAACCGCAGGCCTAGCCTTAAGCAGCGCGCGGGGAAACAGCGAGTCCCACCGATCAGACACAAACACCCTATCCAGCACCGACCGGACAGGAGAGGATTGATGGTTAGACCAAGTGAACCGCACCCCCACCCTAGGGAGCTCATGAAGCGCGCAATTACTAATGAAATCATTAAAATCATTGGCAAGAGGCCAAGAGAAATTAGGACTGTTCTTGTCGGCCGGAGAGCGTAACAAATTGAAATCACCCCCAATTAAAAGAGGAATATTGCAGGCTTCAATCTTAATCCAAAGTTCATCCAAAAAAAAAGAGGTGCAAGCGTGTGATCCGCGGGGCCGTAAACCACCATAAATTCCCACAAAGTGTTCAGCTCACGATGATGAACCACACAGCTAGCCCAAAAAATGCCATGATCAAAAGCAATGAAGTCAATCATGTCCCGCTTGGACCCAATCAAGATGCCCCCAGAGTGACCCGAAGCAGGGAGAAAGTGCCAGTCAAACCTATCCATCCCAGCCAACGCAGAAAGTTCAGAAGGGGAAAAGGATTCCTTAAATGTTTCGACCAACCCTAAAATGTCAATATGTTCACCACAAACCAAGTCATGAATCTGGTCTCGGCACCCCCTAGCACCGAAACCACGAATATTCCAGAAGAGAGTTCTCATTTGAAGGAAAGGTTTTTAATACGAAGACTCGATCTGCACGGGGCCACATAAGGCTTAGAGCGCTTGGAATGATCGATCTTAACACGGGCAGGGGGAGCAGACGACTGGCCACAACCATTTGTCGCACCTACCACCTAGGGCTGGCCCTGAACCCCAGCAGGGCCAGCAACACTCGCGGCCTCCAAGGCCTTAGCAATAGCAGCCTGGGCTGCCGCATTGGCCCTAATGACAGAAAGAAGGTGAGAAGGAGAGCCCATCCCCGGTTTAGCATCCACACCAATATCAGACACGATCTACAACAAATGATCATCTGATAATGCAGGTAAAATAAGGCGAACAGGAGAGGCAGGAGAGATGATTGGACAGACGAACCTGCAGGAGGAAGATCCCTGGCCGCAGAGCGTCGCTCCGCCCGCACCGCCACCGAAATGCCAGAGTCGCGCACACGGCAGCCCTTTCGCGCCGGAGAACACAGCACCAGGGAGCACCGGACCGGCGACGCCGGAACGGGGCCAGACCCCGAGGCAGAGCCCAGATCCTTCTCCGGACGACGAGCCAGACCCGCCGCCGAAAGCTTGGAGGTAGAAGAAGCCCGACTCTTAGCAGAAAATTTCCGGATCGATGACTTCTTCTTATTCTTAGTTGAGAGCTCGATGGAACGCAGGGGGGAGGCGGGAAGATCCTCGATCCCAGAGAAGGAAGGAGACTGCGAGCGAGTAGGCACATTGGAGCACACACCAGAGAAGGGGGCCCCTTACCAACAGCAGCATCACGGGGAGCCAGGCCCTCTTTTTGAGGGTTAGGAGCTGGGGCATTGTCCTTGAGCAACTCACAATTATCAGGCTCCAGCTTATCCCATTCAAACTGAGTGAAGCGTGGATCCGAACCTCCACTTGGGTTTTGCCCCCCGGCCGAACCATCACCATGCATGTCATCTTGGTCAGAAGGCTTGGAAGGAGGAGGCGGAGGTGGAACATGGGGTTCAGCACCCTCAACCCGAACACGAAGTCGCACACCCTCAGGAGATGGGAAAACATCCACGGAACCATGAACACAGATAGGATCGATGCACCACACACTGAGACGAACCGGGCCAACCTTGCCCAGAGACTCCGAATCAACTTCCATAGGCTTGCCAATGAGATTACCAAAAGCCATCATGAACTCCACACAACAAAGCCCAACTGGCACGTCGTCAACTAACACCCAAGTCTTGCTGAGAGGGCCCACCACCTTTGCACCACAAGTAGCCGCTTTGACAGACACCACAAGCTGGTTTAGGGGAAGAGTAAAACTGGTGCACGAGGAGATCATCCTTAGACAGTCCTTGGAGGGGAAAACCACTGCGAATTCATACTCTGAAAGCTGGCGCACCTACCAGTCCCAGCCACCGTCGTCCCAGATTTTCAAACCATCCAGGAGGGTCTGCGGAGAGATCTTCTGACCACACACCATGATGATGGCCGCATTAGAGAGGGACAGCGCCGCCATCACCACAGGAACATCAGCATCCAAAGCGAAGAACGAGCATCCAGGCAAACCCAACCCAAACTATATGAAGGAGGGGCTCTTGGTACGATTACGGCAGTCCACAGTAAGATGACCATCGGAGCGGCAGATGAGGCAGAAGGGTGGGTTAGTGCATCTAGATTGGAAGTGTTTCAGGCGGTGGCAGGCAAAGCAAGTCAGGGTCGGAGAAGGGCCCGAGGCAACAGGATGCTGGCGGAGAGGGGGAGGTGGCGGCGGCAGGATGCCATCACCACGGACCGCAGAAGAGGCACCAGGAGCAGAGGGAGGAGCACGCTGGTCCCCGACCAACGAAGAGGAAGAGCCAGGCCCGAAGCGCGGCCCCGAGCGAGAGGCAGCGCCAGCTGCAAACGAGCGAGGAGGTGGCCGAGGCGGAGGGACCGGACCCCTGGCCGGAGCGGGGCGCAGCGCCGACGAGGATGAGCCACCACCAACGAAGCAGCAGCGGGCTCCCACAGATCCGGCCCCGACCCCGACACACCACCAGATCCAGGGAGCACCATCCCAGATCTGGCCACGGAGCGCTCCGGCCCCGCCTCCCAATCCTCCCGCTCGCGCGACAGCTCGCGGGCCGCCTGCTCATATTCGAGCTTCGACCACAGCTCCGCCTCATAGGCCAGATCGACACCATTGCCCGGCGAAACTTCACGGGCCCGCTTGCTACCCGAAAGGGCCTCAGAGGAGGAGCCCCTAGACTTGTCCATGGCGATCACTTCAGCGAAGGAGAGGAGGAGAGGAGGTGGGGAAGAAGTGGATCTGGAGAAATGGCGGATAGGACGATGCGCCCTGCGGATATCAGCGGCGGAAGCCGGAAACCCTAGGAAGGGGGGAGAGGCACCGCGGCGCACCCATATATAGCTACAACAGGCCAGGCCAGAGTGGGCCGAATGGGCCGGAATGGGACAGCGGGCCAAGGGAGGGGACGGACGCGATGCAGTGGCCACTACCAACTGCCCCGTGCCCACAGACGGGAGGGGAGGGAAAGAATCGAGAGAGGATGGAGCCGGGGGCCCGGGCGGCCCAGCCCGAGTCAATCCAGGCGCCACCAGGCCCAAGTGCCCACCAAGGCCCACCTTGACCACAGGGCAACCCGGATCTAGGGTTTGGCCACCATCCGCCCCCGCACACGCCGACGCGACCGCCGCCACCGGCGCCGGCCCCGGCCTGAGAGGAGGACAATCAGGACCAGCGACCGGTGACGCCACATCGTCCGGATCCAACACCACAGAGGAAGGAGGAGGACCGAGGAGACCACGATCCGGGGAAGGAGCCGGGCCCCGACCCGCCATGCATCGGCGCCGATCAATGCGCATCCACCCCGACGAACCAGAGGGCACCGACACCGGCTGGCCCCGGCCGCCCGGAGCAAATTTCCAGGAGCCACTACTGGAATCTGGCACTTTGCCATCTGCCATGGCAGATGGCAAAGGCTTTGCCATCTGCCAGGAGATGGCAAACAGTTTGTCTGAAACCCTGCCGGTAAAGGCTTCTTTGCCATCTGCTGGCTGATGGCAAAGAGCCTGTGGCTTTGCCATCAGCTAGCAGATGGCAAAGCCTCTTAACGGGGTTAGCCATGTTAGAAGGCTAACGGCATACTTTGCCGTCTGCCAGCAGATGGCAAAGGCTGCAGGCTCTTTGCCGTCTGCCAACAGATGGCAAAGGCTGCATGCTTTGCCATCTGCCAGCACATGGCAAAGAGCTTTGCCATCTGCCGGCAGATGGCAAAGAGCCCAAATAGGCCAGCCCAAATTTTACATGTAGATGACACGTGGCCTCTTTGCCATCTGCCAGCTAATGGCAAAGCTCTTTGCCATCTGCTGGCAGATGGCAAAGTGACTATATTGCCCCATTTAATTTTATTTTTTCTTATATCAATTCATTTTCACCTTCCAATGAAATCAGAAAGCAATATCAGGGCATGAACAGATCTAAAGAACACAAACCACAAGCATAGACTCGGAGAAGACCAGGCACGACCACTGTGACGTCACTTCCCTTAATAATTATATCCTTACACTATACACGTTTCACAACTATAATTTGAACACCTGCTTGCCATAAATAAATATATGTTTACACTATACACAAGTGAATCATGTTGTGTCATTTACATGACGGGTAAATTAAATGAACATGTCTTGATTAGGTATGACATACTTTGGACAAGGAAGAGACCTGCAGATAAATAACACAATTAAACAAACAAGTACTGAAATATAAGTGTTCCGCATTAAGCTTGCTAGTAAGGAAAATATCAGGAGATGGCTTGCTAGCTTTCACCTCTAGATCACCCCCATGGCAACTTGATACATAGCAAGAAAACATTCCCCAATGGTTACAAACCTTCGGTGCAAAATGACATTCATGTCTGAAGACATCACTAAGAAATATCAGGTTCTATATGAGTCTGCCTTATTAAAGAACAGAGAGCAATGAAGAAAAGTGCAGTACATTAAATCAAGGCCAAATGATACATTGCATGCATCAGCGAGCAGAAAAATAAATGGTGTCTAATATTATATTTTCCCCTTCCAATAGAGAGACTCCTATATGTTTTCCCCTTCCTGCCCTGTGTGTGTTTTCTTTGCGCGAAAGTTCCTGTTTCAGTCAGAGAGGTAGAACAATCAGAAAATGAGAAGGTCTTTCACTTCCTTACAGAATGAAATTTCTGTCTTGCAAGTTTACAAAGTCATCAAGTTAAGCACTTGCGATAAAATTACCTGACTCAGAAAGCTGATATCACTCATACAAAAAACATGTTATACAATATTGAGTTTTGACATAGCTGGCTGTTATACAAGTTATACAAGTTGACCCCAGCCTGTTAAAATTTATACATGCATATCAACCAGTGGAACTCCTCACTTGGGGGAGCTGGGGCAGGCCAGTGGGTACCTCATGGGATGTGGGGCAGGCCGTCCCCATGCTCTCTCTCTGCTGTTTATGTAGCAATTCGCCTTGTAGTCTGAAGCATACGAACTTGTATCAGCATCTATATGTTTATGTCCCTATCATCTTATATTTGGATAAAATTATTACTGAATAAAATAGCATCAAGAAAAAAACAAGAGGAACATATGATCAAAATGCGGTCTGTTAGTGTGCTAATATGCATCTTTGGTGGTACTTTTGCTAAAAACTGAGTGCCCAAATGAAAGTAAGTGCAACCAGGAGAAAGTAAAACAACCATACACTGCCTAAAAACATAGTACAAACTTCACTGACCCTGCTGAAGACGAAAACAAGAGGCTGGATGAAGAAGCTGCTCCACAGTACTCAAGGATCGTGGTGAGAGATGAAAACTTAGAGCTTCATGGAGAAATTGCATGTCTGAAGGTTGTAGATAGGGCTAGTCAATCAGTTCAGGTACAAAAAGGGCCCCAGACTGCAGCAAAATGAACTGAAAGGATATCTTCTGAACCTATAAAAGCTCCAGTTTCTCTAGCAAGGGGAAAATTCAGAGTTATACCTATTGAGTAGATTTCCAGGCCCGACAGTATGCAGTGTGCATGCGAACTCGACCTCTAAACAGAATACAATCCGTGCTGGCGGCTGATAGCTTTCCGATTGGAACACACAACACGGCTCCCTGCAAAAAGCAAAAAACACAATATGGCTTGGCTGATTGATTTTCATTGACTTGATTCCCGGGAGGATTACGTACGCTCAAGATGAGAAAGGCACACCTCCGTACGCCTGAATCAAGTGCATTGGTATACACTAGGCCGTTGCCACACATCCTGGAGATACAAGGCACGTCAACAACGCATCTATACGCGGCAACGTTGCAGACACATAGACGGTCAATCGCACGCACAATGTCTGTACCATATCAGCACATCCTGTACAATATAACTGCTATGACATCAAGTGCATCGGTACCATGACGCCACCGTAACACCGTTATCAACTTTGTATAATATAACTGCAGGTACTACTTCTGTGATTAAATTTTTGCATTCTAACATGTCTGAACAAGTTCCTTACAACTAATCTGGTATCATATGCATTATTATAGTAGAGTAAAACACTTATTTCTAATCAAAATTTATAGATAAATCTTCTATTATATACTTAAGACAAAAGGCAAACAAGCCATCACGTTTATACACATATGCTCAAAGAATTACCATTGATTTTATTTAGAACGGTCGAGATTGAAAGATGAACAAAGATATGTACAGCACCTATTCGGTACAATAAATTGTTGACACGTATAAAGAGATCTATCATGAAAAAAAAAACAGTCTTTGGCACGTGAAAAGAGTTTATCATAGGCAGGTATGCGATAATCTATCATAGAAGGGAACCCAAGGAACTCTATGCTTGGCTAGGAAAAAGGCCAATCCGGTTCAACTTCAGAAAAGAATAGAAGTCCGGTTGCAAGACTGCTGCTTCTTTGCTGGAATTTAAGCCGATGCAAGCCGATGCAAAAGCTAGAGAAAGTCACGTACAAATAAAAAGGCAAGGTCCTACTATGACATCTACTATCCAAGCAGACACAAAAAAGAACAGAAAAACATACGATGCAAGCCTATTAAATCGGAACGTGCACACGGTCAGCCCAACATGTTGTAGATTCTTAAAAAGAAAAACATGTTGTACAGGGACACAATTGTTTTATCTTGGAGTTGGTACATGGGCACAAATTAATAACGGCTCGAGAGGCTATGGTATTTTTTTTATGGAGGCTATAGGCTAGCTCTACGCATGTTGTAACACAAACAGGAATTCACGGTGGGCAAATCAGTGCTGATGTCACCTGTCAAATCTTACGTGCAAATATCATAGATAATACCAGCAGCCTAATTGATCAAATCTTGCATGCAATCAGCGTTTCAGTGGCACTCAAGAAGTGGGCGATGCATTTATTTGCTTATCCTTACAAACTCCATAAAAAATCCATACGAGTTAGAAAGTGAATGGCAAATGAGATGGTTGCCCTGAAACTAAATGAAATGATAAACTAAAAGACAATAGCAAGTTTGTTTTTTGTATGAAATCAATAACAAAACTTGCAATCACTTTATATAAAATTGTTGGTTTGATTTATAGAAAATCAGAATTAATAATGAAACAATATCAAAAACTATTTTGTGCAGTGATACAATGCCCCTAAATCACTAAATGCAGACTAACCTTTATATATGCACCATCTTATTTTCTGAACAAATACTTCGCATCTCTGCAGATATGGATATGAAGAATCAAAATTAGTAGGTAATTTGACATTCTTCTTTCCTGCAAAATCTAAAAGAGTCAAGTAAAAATATCTAAAAGAGTCCATAATTAACTAAATTTTGGAAATTGCCGATCAAGAGTTAATACATGAAACCAATCCTAAAATTCGAATAAAAATAAAATCACTTTGAATGTGCTAGGCATACATAAAAATCTTCTATTAGGTGACGATGACATAGTAAAGAGGAATCAATGAATCACTTTGAATGTGCTAGGCATGTTTAACGAGTGAATTGCGTCAAGTCTCAACATTGCTCATGGTCATACCTAATAAAGAGGAATCAATGAATTAGATTTGGGGGCTTATAGGCAATTGCTCATGGTAGTAAAGAGGAATCAATGAATTAGATTTGGATTCACAGCCATACCTAATAAACCAGCAAGTCTCAGCATTGCTCATGGTCCTTCAATTTCTCACTGCCCCTTCTATTTGGCTCGTCAATCCTTCACTACCCTGCAGCAAGACCTAGGAGAGCCAGAAGGGAGATTTAGAGTTGGAGGCGAGTCAAATCGAGAGTTCGACCACAAGAGAAAGAATATGGTTACCTGGCCGGCGTTCGGGGAGGCGAGCTCCGCCTCCCACTTGAGCGCCCGGCCCCCGCCGCGCGGCTTCTCCTCCGCCGTCCACTTGACCTTCCGGCCGCCGGGCTCCGTGGCCGCGTAGGTGTACATGCGGCGCGGTCGGTGAGGTCGTGCAGGAGGAAGGCGTGCGGGGAGGGGATGGGGGGCGGGGCGAAGAAGGGGTCGGCGGGGAGGTAGAGTTCGAGGAGGTCGGGGTGGTGGGGAAAGGCGAACGGGGATGGGGATGGGGGTGGGAGGAAGGGGCAGGAGGCGGAGAGGGAGGAGGTAGGTGGTGGTGCGTGGATGAGATGCCAACGTTTTTTTTTACTTGGATGGGTGGGGAGAGAGGGAGGGGATAACCCCACAGTATTTTTTTATCTGAAAAAAAACCCATCTCTTTGCCATCTGCCAGCAGATGGCAAAGAATCTTTGCCGTCTGCTGGCAGATGGCAAAGAGGTGGGACTGATACGCCGTTACACACTTGACGGCCACAGGATTTGCCAACCTCTTTGCCATCTGCTGGCAGATGGCAAAGATTATTTGCCATCCATTAGCAGATGGCAAAGAATTGGCTGATGGCAACCATGTTTTTTGCCGCCTGTCAGTTCTTTGCCATCTGTTTTTTATAAGCAGATGGCAAAGACGTTCTTTGCCATCTGCCAGCAGATGGCAAAGAGCTGGCTGATGGCAAATTCCCAGTTTTCAGTAGTGAGCGGCCCGATGCAGGCATGGACGGCACCACCGACACCACCACCGACGGAGCGCACTCCTCCGAATCAGAGGCCGACTCCTCCATGTCGCCCAACGCACAGAAACGCAAGTCGGGGAAGGACGCCGACGCAGAGGGGGCCAGCGCCAGAGCCGACGCGCACCCGGAGCAAGGAGAGCCGACCCGCCCCGCAGACAGCGGGAGGGGCGGCGGGGGGGGAGGGCGGGGGAGCCATGGGAAGCGGCGAGGGCAGGGGAGGAGGGAGACGGGGCGCAAGGGGACGAAGGGAGAGGAGGGAGAGGAGAGACTGCCATCTCATAGTAGTTTCATCCATACAAGTTCTGATAAGTTTCCTTATTTAGCATGTGAAATCCCTTATTCAACAATGATTTTCAGGCCAAATCAGATGATGCAGGTTTTTCCATTGAAGAGAGCAAATTATTCGAGAAAACTGCAATATGAGAGGCCTGGTTGGTACCTTCAGAAAGTTGCATCCTAATGTTGTGGGTTACACCTTCTGGCGTGAAAATCAGCTCCATAACAAGAAAGGTGCATCACTATATTGGTGGATAATTTAATTACATCAATGATGTAATGGTGCATTTGCTTTTAGATTTCTGTTAACCTAGTACCAAAAAGGTATGCGTGCATGCTCGAAAAATCTTAGCATTTGTGAATCTAGCTATTCAGGCATCCTTGAGTGATACATATTTCTTTGTACATTGAAATACAGTTGGACAACAAGCACCTTATGCCAGTGGTGTTTATACTCCAAAATTGCAGTATCTACCTTTCCCAAATAACAGAAAAAAAGGTATGCAATCTAAAAAACATGTCATCAAAAGAGAGTTACGACTTACAATCCATGCGAAAATAAGAACCCAAATTCTTATTTCCAAAAATAAATAGCCCAACGAAATGATTGCTTCTGTTTATTTTCTATTAGAATGAAAGTTGAACTTCTTTTCCATTTAATAAGTTGGCAATTGGATTACTTTCTTGTGTCAAGATCCATCATTGGCATGGTTCATGATTTGTATATTCTCCCACATGTAACATCCAATGACCAATCTGATTAGCCTTGTGCTGAAGATGGCGAACAGTTAGCAATTAGGCACCGTTTAGACCCTTAGTTGCTGGAGAACTAGTTTTTCAGGCTGAGATAATCCAAAGTTGCTAGCCATAGTTTGCATAGTCATTTTGCCCATGGATTGCGCAAAACCTATCTAGAGTAATCTGTCAATGTTCTTCAAAGAGATTGCATATCTATTACCCCATGTCGGGTTTAGTACCTCTGGGTTCAAGATCTAGAGCTACAAGTATTTTCGACTAGAATGTGGTCATATATGTGCTAAATCATGCCGATGTGCATGCTCTTTGAACTTTTGAGAGGAATGGATGAAATCTTTACTAGAACTTCTGCAAATGGGATTTCTCCGGGAAGCCCCACCATAGTTACTTCACTTGACTGAATGGTGACTAACTTGTTATATGTGTCTCCTAGATTAAAATATTTCTATTTACTAGCTGTATACATCGTAGGTTAATACTCATGGCTGTTGAGGAAGTTAAATGCTATGTACTCTTTATTAGTTTGGTTTGAAATGTAAAGGATGACAAGCTTCTTCAATTTATTAGTTTTTGTTTGAAATGATATCCTTTTGAAATTGGAGTTATATGGTCTATAATTATTACTGAGAAATATAGAACCCCCTGATTGACTAATAATACACAGGAGCTATGTACTCTATTAGTGTGGTTTGCATTCATGTTACGAGAAGCGGTCCTTCCACCACGTTGTTGTTTTCTTTGTAATATACTACTCATCTATTATTATTTTTGACTGAATACTACTCATCTATTCGACATAAAGCTTACCTATATGTATTAGAGCATCAACATGGTGCCATGAAGAACATGAGAGGTGAGAGGAATAGGGAGAGAACAAGTCTGATTTCATGTTAAAAAATCGACACAACATCTGATGTGATGTGGGTCTCAAGTTACAGGTTAGACATAACTAATATTGAGCTGCTAGAATATGTATGGCAATTAACTAATTTGAGGGGACCGGATGCGGTTGGATCACCTTTTATTTCCTTCTCTCTCGTGTTTGATCTGCGGACGTTTGAGGAGGATTTGAGAGGACCGGCTATAGATGCTCTAACATTATTGTGTTTGATAGTATGTGTTAGCTGATTGTCAAAACAAATGTGTGTTAGCTGAGACAATATTGTTCTCGATTATTTTAGCTCCGTGAGTAGTATCTTATTTTTTTCAAAAACCTGTGGCAATGCACGGGCGTTGTACTAGTATTATCTAGTGTAGGTGTGGATGACCCATGGACAAAAGTCAGTGGAGGAAAGCTTACCTTTTCTTTCTTTCTTTGAAGTGGCATCAAGGAAGAGGATGAGATGTAGAAAGGCAATTACCTAGCAGAAAATTAATGCAATAATACGCTGAGGAGAACGGAATCATGAGAAGACAGAAACAGGAAAGCTGTAAGCAGACTTTATTTTTAGCCTGTTATACAAGTGTCACGCTGTAGAGCAACGAAGAGGTGTACACACCGGTGGCCATGACAAGTGTCATGCCAGTCAAAAAGGTAGGTGCTAAAATAGAAAAATAAATAACACAAGAATTTATCACAATAAAATTTCCAATATGATTTTATCAAAGTATGCTACGCACAGGATCACACCCCCTCGTGTGTGGTTCTCGAGTGAACAACTCTAAGTAACTTTGTTGTCATCAACCTAGAACTTCCTTATTCTTGACCCTAGAAATAAGAGTGGTGCCATCTACATGTTTTACACTATAGCCCTTGATATCTAAATTTACTCTCTCCTTTAGCCCTATTTTGATACTCTTGAACGTACTACACCTTCGACCCATATATCATTGCCCCCTCACCCCCTCTCACATATCTTCCATGCCACTTTTCACTGGAGCGGTGTCGGGATAGGCAACCTTTTTTTAAGAACCTTCCTCTAGGCACTTTATCGACGTAGCAAGAGCATCCAGCTCCGCTCCGCTCCAAGCGCCAAGACCTCCCTGCGCTACAAGCCACTCCGGCCCCGACGCCCACCTGCTCGCGACATCTGCCACTCCGGCGCCATCGCCCACCTTCCCTGATGGCCACCTCGCCTACCGGCCACAACCGCGAGCTGAGGTAGATGGAGTCGAGTCCCTCCTTCGTCGGATCTGAGGCCCCATCTTACCTTGACGTGCTCCGCTCGATGCCCCCTCGTCAGGCCCCTCCTCCACCCCCACCCTTGCCATCGCCATCGGTCCTGCGTTGCATTGTCCCTTGCTCTGAGGTTCACCGTGTGGACCATGGGCACGAGGCCGGCGGGGGCGACGACAGGAGGGTCGCCACGGGCGACAAGAGGTCGCGCTCTCCGCGCAACCCCCGTCACCATCGCCATAGCCCTGGAGCGCGCCGCGACCCGCCGCCGTCGCCACCTCCCGTTGTCTCGGCTTCCACCCCCGCTCCGAGTGCAGGCGCGGCATCCGCTGCTGGCGGTGCAGCTTCTTCGGCCACATCGCCAGGAACTGCACCATGTTGTGTCCCAGCTCCATTGGCTCCTTCCAAGCGGCCGCAGACCTCCTCCCCGATCACCGCAAGCTCCTCCGCATCAAGCGTGGCCAGACCGAGCCATCCTGCGTCTTCCAAGCCTGGCTCCCCGTCACCCACCTCCTCCTCGGCCCCCACCATTGCGGGCACCCCCTCGACGGCAACGGCCTCCCCCTTTGCCTCCTCATCGTGCAAAATCACCACGATGTCGGGGCACCCCTCACTGCGCCCGGTGGGTGCAGTTTCCTACATGTCGCGTCCGGGCGCATCGAGGTGGCCGAGCACACCCTTGGGCTTGCGCTCGTCGTCAGCGTGGCCGGCAACCGGTCTGGTGTGTCCACCGCTGACGTCGCTCGTGCCATTTGCTCCCGTGTGCCGCTGCAGCCCACTAACTTCACCGTCCACCATACCCGCAACTGTGAGTTCTTCCTCCGCTTCATCAACACGGTCGCCCGGGCGCGCGCTGCCATGGCCACCATGCGCGGGCCAAACTTCCGCCTTCTCCTGCAACCTCGGAGCCGCCTGGCCGGTGTTTAACCTCTCGACGTATGTATTCACGTCGACATCGAGATCTACGGCATCCTGGAGCACGGCTGGGACGTCTCCTCCGTTGTGCAGCTGCTCTCTCCCTACTGCATGGTGGGATGCCTTGCGCCGGAGACCGTCGATGGCAGCAACCTCTCCGTGTTCAAGTTAGAGGCCTGGACTGCGAACCCAGATAGCATTCCACGGTCCTTAGAGCTGCTCTTGGAGGAGCTCGACGAGTTCGCTAATGCAGATCCTGACCGTGTTGAGCGCTTCACGCTGCTGCTCATGCGATTCCCGGTCACCATCCACGTCTGTCGCACTACCGACTATCACTTCCCATCGTCGCTGCCGCCGCCCCCTCCGGTCGACACTTGCTCTGACGACGCACTGGACCGGGGATCCCCTCCTTGCCCTGACGTTGGGCTGCGCCGGCACACTTTTTCGTGACCCACCGGAAACCAACATGCCGACCACCCCTCTGGCTGCCGAAACTCTGGTCGTCGCTGCCATGCCACTCCAGCTTGGCGCGGCATGTTGGGCCCCTGCCCGGCCAGCGACTCGGTGCCACGTCGCCCTCCAGTCCACAAACGCCTGATGGCCATCCAGGCGGGCCTAGCTGCACCCCTGCTCTTGTCAGGCCAGGCTGCGGACCCATAGGCCGCTACAGGCCAAGCAGATGTTCAGGCCGTGGACCCTGAAATTTGAATCATGCTCTTGACCGGGTCTAACTCACCACGGGGCGCGCCCTCCACCCCAGCTCACATTGGGCCCGCCTCGGATCCACTGCTCTAGCTAGAGGCGACATCTGATGCCCTCTGCATCCAGCCTGAAACCGCGGCTGTTAACCCCACCATATCGCATGCAAAAGAAGCTGCAATAGATAACCCCATCAACTCGCCTGCAAAAGCACTTTTGCAGCCTTCGATAGCTACTTCCACCGACGATGGCCGATCCACAGCCTTGGATGTGGCCATCTCGACCCCCCTGGGCGACACCACCCAACCGCTTGTGGCAACATTGGGACTAGAGTCCGACCAGGCACATGTTGGGCTCGCCGCCGATCCCCAGGCCATCCTATTGATCCCCTGCCCCTGTCCATGCACCTGATGGCGACCACGCCAATGTAGAACCCGCCAATTGCAGCCCACATGGTGTGTCCACGACCACAACCCTGCAGCTCCTGCCATGCAAGTCCAATGGACCCGCCTCCTGCGCCATTCCGCCCCATGTCCTGGGATTCCTGGAATCAATCAAGGCACCAAGGGCGCCACTGCTGGCAACTCCTGCCCCCAGGCGCAGGCGCGGCGAGATTCCCGCCCAACTTCACCGCATGCTGAAGTGGCCGGATCACCATGCATGATCAGGGCTACGACACCGAGACGAAGGCCAAGTGCGTTCTCCTCCGCAAACTAGGCCTACTAGGAGATGATGAGCCACTCTCCGCCGACATTCTCACCAAGTACTCATGGCTTTTCGATCGCCCGTTGGCCACTCACGTTGTGCTTGCCTTCACGGATTTCTTTGGCTGGCAAGTGCCGCGGGAGCTTGTCGCAAGCCCCACGTGCAGCCAGAACCTTCTCGTCGCTGCCTGACTGGACGTTTCCCAGTCCACCTAGCCCCTCCAACCTTCTATGGATAATCACAATAAAGTTGTTTTTTGGATTGTGTGTGGCCTTAATAGCAAAGCTAAGCACACAGCCGTCTGCACTGTAATTGCCTCTACCTCCCCCTTGCGGTATATCTATAAGAGACCAAGCTTGCTCTAGTCACACCCGCTATCGTATTCGAGACGCTCGGCGGGAATTTTGCCGATTTCTACTTCCTTCCCGCGGTGGCATCCTCCTTGCTTAGCGTGGTGACGTGATTGCACTAGCCAACCCAATCATTGGGACATACCTGAAGGAAATATGCCCTAGAGGCAATAATAAAGTTATTATTTATTTCCTTATTTCATGATAAATGTTTATTATTCATGCTATAATTGTATTAATCGGAAACATAATACTTGTGTGAATACATAGACAAACAAAATGTCACTAGTATGCCTCTACTTGACTAGCTTGTTTATCAAAGATGGTTATGTTTCCTAACCATAGACATGTGTAGTCATTTGATGAACGGGATCACATCATTAGGAGAATGATGTGATTGACATGACCCATCCGTTAGCTTAGCATTATGATCGTGTTAGTTTATTGCCACTGCTTTCTTCATGACTTATACAAGTTCCTCAGACTATGAGATTATGCAACTCCCAAATACCGGAGGAACACTTTGCGTGCTACCAAACGTAACAACGTAAAAGGTTGATCATAAAGGTGCTCTACAGGTGTCTCCAAAGGTGTTTGTTGGGTTGGCATAGATCGATATTAGGATTTGTCACTCCGTGTATCGGAGAGGTATCTCTAGGCCCTCTCGGTAATGCGCATCACTATAAGCCTTGCAAGCAATGTGACTACTGAGTTAGTTGCAGGATGACGCATTACGGAATGAGTAAAGAGACTTGTCGGTAACTAGATTGAACTAGGTATGATGATACCGACGATCGAATCTCGGGCAAGTAACATACCGATGACAAAGGGAACACCGTATGTTGTTATGCGGTTTGACCGATAAAGATCTTCGTAGAATATGTAGGAGCCAATATGAGCATCCAGGTTCCGCTATTGGTTATTGACCGGAGATGTGTCTCGGTCATGTCTACATAGTTCTCGAACCCGTAGGGTCCGCACGCTTTAACATTCGATGACGATTTGTATTATGAGTTATGTGATTTGATGTACCGAAGTTTGTTCAGAGTCTCGGATAAGATTACGGACATGACGAGGACTCTCGAAATGGTCGAGAGGTAAAGATTCATATACTGGAAGGTTGCATTTGGACATCAGAATGGTTCTGAGTGGTTCGGGCATTTTTCCGGAGTACCGGGAGGTTACCGGAACCCCCCGGGAGAAGTATTGGGCCTAGTGGGCCTTATTGGAGGAGAGGAGAAAGGGCCACGTGAGAGGGGCACCCCTCCCCTTGCCCAAACCGAATTGGACTAGGGGAGGGGGCCGGCCCCCCTCTTTCCTTCCCCCCTCTCTCCCTTACCTTTCCCTCCGGTAGAAGAAAGGAAAAGGGGGGGGATCCTACTTGGACTAGGAGTCCAAGTAGGACTCCCCCTGGCGCGCCCAACCCGGGCCAGCCTCCTCTCTCCCTCCCTCCTTTATATATGTGGCCAGGGGGCACCCCAATAGCACAATAGACAACACAAGTTGACATTGTTTAGCCGTGTGTGGTGCCCCCCTCCACAGTTACACACCTCGGTTATATCGTCGTAGTGCTTAGGCGAAGCCTTGTGCCGGTAACTTCATCATCACCGTCACCACGCCGTCGTGATGATGAAATTCTCCCTCGGCCTCAACTGTATCAAGAGTACAAGGTGAAGGAAATATGCCCTAGAGGCAATAATAAAGTTATTATTTATTTCCTTATATCATGATAAATGTTTATTATTCATGCTGGAATTGTATTAACCGGAAACATAATACTTGTGTGAATACATAGACAAACAGAATGTCACTAGTATGCCTCTACTTGACTAGATCGTTGATCAAAGATGGTTATGTTACCTAGCCATAGACATGTGTTGTCATTTGATTAACGGGATCACATCATTAGAAGAATGATGTGATTGACTTGACCCATTCCGTTAGCTTAGCACTCGATTGTTTAGTATGTTGCTATTGCTTTCTTCATGACTTATACATGTTCCTATGACTATGAGATTATGCAACTCCTGTTTACCGGAGGAACACTTTGTGTGCTACCAAACGTCACAACGTAATTGGGTGATTATAAAGGTGCTCTACATGTGTCTCCGAAGGTACTTGTTGGGTTGGCGTATTTCGAGATTAGGATTTGTCACTCCGATTGTCGGAAAGGTATCTCTGGGCCCACTCGGTAATGCACATCACTTAAAGCCTTGCAAGCATTGCAACTAATGAGTTAGTTGCGGGATGATGTATTATGGAACGAGTAAAAAGACTTGAGGGTAACGAGATTGAACTAGGTATTGAGATACCGACGATCGAATCTCGGGCAAGTAACATACCGATGACAAAGGGAACAACGTATGTTGTTATGCGGTTTGACCGATAAAGATCTTCGTAGAATATGTGGGAGCCAATATGGCATCCAGGTCCCACTATTGGTTATTGACCGGAGACGTGTCTCGGTCATGTCTACATAGTTCCCGAACCCGTAGGGTCTGCACGCTTAACGTTTCGTTGATGATATAGTATTATATGAGTTATGTATGTTGGTGACCGAATGTTGTTCGAAGTTCCGGATGAGATCATGGACATGACGAGGAACTCCGGAATGGTCCGGTGATAAAGTTTAATATATGGGATAATAGTGTTTGATCTCCGGAAGGGTTCCGGAATTCACCGGAAGGGGTTCCGTATGTTTCCCGAAATGTTTGGGTACGAGAACACGTTATTTGGGCCAAAGGGGAAAGCCCACAAGGTTTTTGGAAAGCGCAAAACGAAGTTTTGTGGAGTCCAGGGGCCAGACGCCAGGGTCCCTGGCATCTGGGTCCATACACCGGGAACCCTAGCGTCTGGCCCTGGAGTCCAAGAAGGACTCTTGCCTTTCGGGTGAAACCGACTTTGTGGAGGCTTTTACTCCAAGTTTCGACCCCAAGGCTCAACATATAAATAGAGGGGCAGGGCTAGCACCAAAGATACATCAAGAAACACCAAGCCGTGTGCCGGCAACCCTGTCCCCTCTAGTTTATCCTCCGTCATAGTTTCCGTAGTGCTTAGGCGAAGCCCTGCGGAGATTGTTCTTCACCAACACCGTCAGCACGCCGTCGTGCTGCCGGAACTCATCTACTACTTCGCCCGTCTTGCTGGATCGAGAAGGTGAGGACGTCATCGAGTTGAACGTGTGCAGAACTCGGAGGTGCCGTGTGTTCGGTACTTGGATCGGTCGGATCGTGAAGACGTACGACTACATCAACCGCATTGATAAATGCTTCCGCTTAGCGATCTTCAAGGGTATGAAGATACACTCCCCTCTCGTTGCTATGCATCACCATGATCTTGCGTGTGTGTAGGATTTTTTTTTTGAAATTACTACGTTCCCCAACAGTGGCATCCGAGCCAGGTTTTATGCGTAGATGTTATATGCACGAGTAGAACACAAGTGAGTTGTGGGCGATACAAGTCATACTTCTTACCAGCATGTCATACTTTGGTTCGGTGGTATTGTTGGATGAAGCGGCCCGGACCGACATTACGCGTACGCTTACGCGATACTGGTTCTACCGACGTGCTTTGCACACAGGTGGCTGGCGGGTGTCAGTTTCTCCAACTTTAGTTGAACCGAGTGTGGCTACGCCCCGGTCCTTGAGAAGGTTAAAACGACACTAACTTGACGAACTATCTTTGTGGTTTTGATGCGTAGGTAAGAACGGTTCTTGCTAAGCCCGTAGCAGCCACGTAAAACATGCAACAAAGTGGAGGACGTCTAACTTGTTTTTGCAGAGCATGTTGTGATGTGATATGATCAAGACATGATGCTATATTTTATTATATGAGATGATCATGTTTTGTAACCGAGTTATCGGCAATTGGCAGGAGCCATATGTTTGTCGCTTTATTGTATGCAATGAAATCGCCCTGTAATTGCTTTACTTTATCACTAAGCGGTAGCGATAGTTGTAGAAGCAATAGTTGGCGAGACGACAACGATGCTACGATGGAGATCAAGGTGCCGCGCCAGTGACGATGGTGATCATGACGGTGCTTCGGAGATGGAGATCACAAGCACAAGATGATGATGGACATATCATATCACTTATGTTGATTGCATGTGATGTTTATCTTTTATGCATCTTATCTTGCTTTGACTGACGGTAGAATTAAAAGATGATCTCTCACTAAAATTTCAAGATAAAAGTGTTCTCCCTGAGTATGCACCGTTGCCAAAGTTCGTCGTGCCCAGACACCACATGATTATCGGGTGTGATAAGCTCTACGTCCATCTACAACGGGTGCAAGCCAGTTTTGCACACGCAGAATACTCAGGTTAAACTTGACGAGCCTAGCATATGCAGATATGGCCTCGGAACACTGAGACCGAAAGGTCGAGCGTGAATCATATAGTAGATATGATCAACATAATGATGTTTACCATTGAAAGCTACTCCATTTCACGTGATGATCGGTTATGGTTTAGTTGATTTGGATCACGTGATCACTTAGAGGATTAGAGGGATGTCTATCTAAGTGGGAGTTCTTAAAGTAATATGATTAATTGAACTTAAATTTATCATGAACTTAGTACCTGATAGTATCTTGCTTGTCTATGTTGATTGTAGATAGATGGCCCGTGTTGTTGTTTCGTTGAATTTTAATGTGTTCCTTGAGAAAGCAAAGTTGAAAGATGATGGTAGCAATTACACAGACTGGGTCCGTAACTTGAGGATTATCCTCATTGCTGCACAGAAGAATTACGTCCTGGAAGCACTGCTAGGTGCCAAACCTGCTGCAGGAGCAACACCACATGTTATGAACGTCTGGCAGAGCAAAGCTGATGACTACTCGATAGTTCAGAGTGCCATGCTTTACGGCTTAGAACCGGGACTTCAACGACGTTTTGAATGTCATGGAGCATATGAGATGTTCCAGGAGTTGAAGTTAATATTTCAAGCAAATGCCCGGATTGAGAGATATGAAGTCTCCAATAAGTTCTACAGCTGCAAGATGGAGGAGAATAGTTCTGTCAGTGAGCATATACTCAAAGTGTCTGGGTATAATAATCACTTGATTCAACTGGGAGTTAATCTTCCAGATGATAGCGTCATTATACAGAATTCTTCAATCACTGCCACCAAGCTACAAGAGCTTCGTGATGAACTATAACATGCAAGGGATGGATAAGACGATTCCCGAACTCTTCGCAATGCTAAAGGCTGCGGAGGTAGAAATCAAGAAGGAGCATCAAGTGTTGATGGTCAATAAGACCACCAGTTTGAAGAAAAAGGGCAAAGGGAAGAAAAGGGGGAACTTCAAGAAGAACAGCAAGCAAGTTGCTACTCAGGAGAAGAAACCCAAGTCTGGACCTAAGCCTGAGACTGAGTGCTTCTACTACAAGCAGACTGGTCACTGGAAGCGGAACTGCCCCAAGTATTTGGCGGATAAGAAGGATGGCAAGGTGAACAAAGGTATATGTGATATACATGTTATTGATGTGTACCTTACTAGAGCTCGCAGTAGCACCTGGGTATTTGATACTGGTTCTATTGCTAATATTTGCAACTCGAAACAGGGGCTACGGATTAAGCGAACTCTGGCCAAGTATGAGGTGACGATGCGCGTGGGAAACGGTTCCAAAGTCGATGTGATCGCCGTCGGCACGCTACCTCTACATCTACCTACGTGATTAGTACTAGACCTAAATAATTGTTATTTCGTGCCAACATTGAGCATGAACATTATATCTGGATCTTGTTTGATGCAAGACGGTTATTCATTTAAATCAGAGAATAATGGTTGTTCTATTTATATGAGTAATATCTTTTATGGTCATGCACCCTTGAAGAGTGGTCTATTTTTGATGAATCTCGATAGTAGTGATACACATATTCATAATGTTGAAGCCAAAAGATGCAGAGTTGATAATGATAGTGCAACTTATTTATGGCACTGCCGTTTAGGTCATATCGGTGTAAAGCGCATGAAGAAACTCCATACTGATGGACTTTTGGAACCACTTGATTATGAATCACTTGGTACTTGTGAACCGTGCCTCATGGGCAAGATGACTAAAACGCCATTCTCCGGTACTATGGAGAGAGCAACGGAGTTATTGGAAATCATACATACAGATGTATGTGGTCCGATGAATGTTGAGGCTCGTGGCGGATATCATTAGTTCCTCACCTTCACAGATGATTTAAGCAGATATGGGTATATCTACTTAATGAAACATAAGTCTAAAACGTTTGAAAAGTTCAAAGAATTTCAGAGTGAAGTTGAAAATCATCGTAACAAGAAAATAAAGTTTCTATGATCTGATCGTGGAGGAGAATATTTGAGTTACGAATTTGGTCTACATTTGAAACAATGCAGAATAGTTTCGCAACTCACGCCACCCGGAACACCACAGCGTAATGGTGTGTCCGAACGTCGTAATCGTACTTTACTAGATATGGTGCGATCTATGATGTCTCATACCGATTTACAACTATCGTTTTGGGGTTATGCTTTAGAGACGGCTGCATTCACGTTAAATAGGGCACCATGAAAATTCGTTGAAACGACGCCTTATGAACTGTGGTTTGGCAAGAAACCAAAGTTGTCGTTTCTTAAAGTTTGGGGCTGCGATGCTTATGTGAAAAAGCTTCAACCTGATAAGTTCGAACCCAAATCGGAGAAATGTGTCTTCATAGGATACCCAAAGGAGACTATTGGGTACACCTTCTATCACAGATCTGAAGGCAAGACATTCGTTGCTAAGAGTGGATCCTTTCTAGAGAAGGAGTTTCTCTCGAAAGAAGTGAGTGGGAGGAAAGTAGAACTTGATGAGGTAACTGTACCTGCTCCCTTATTGGAAAGTGGTTCATCACAGAAACCGGTTCCTGTGACATCTACACCAATTAGTGAGGAAGTTAATGATGATGATCATGGAACTTCAGATCAAGTTGTTACTGAACCTCGTAGGTCAAACAAAGTAAGATCCGCACCAGAATGGTACGGTAATCCTGTTCTAGAAGTTATGTTACTAGACCATGACGAACCTACGAACTATGAAGAAGCGATGGTGAGCCCAGATTCCGCAAAATGGCTTGAGGCCATGAAATCTGAGATCGGATCCATGTATGAGAACAAAGTGTGGACTTTGGTTGACTTGCCCGATGATCGGCAAGCCATTGAGAATAAATGGATCTTCAAGAAGAAGACTGACGCTGACGGTAATGTTACTGTCTATAAAGCTCGACTTGTTGCAAAAGGTTTTTGACAAGTTCAAGGGATTGACTACGATGAGACTTTCTCACCCGTAGCGATGCTTAAGTCTGTCGGAATCATGTTAGCAATTGTCGCATTTTATGATTATGAAATTTGGCAAATGGATGTAAAAACTGCATTCCTGAATGGATTTCTGGAAGAAGAGTTGTATATGATGCAACTAGAAGGTTTTGTTGATCCAAAGGGAGCTAACAAAGTATGCAAGCTCCAGCGATCCATTTATGGACTGGTGCAAGCCTCTCGGAGTTGGAATAAACGCTTTGATAGTGTGATCAAAGCATTTGGTTTTATACAGACTTTTGGAGAAGCCTGTATTTACAAGAAAGTGAGTGGGAGCTCTGTAGCATTTCTAATATTATATGTGGATGACATATTGTTGATTGGAAATGATATAGAATTTCTGGATAGCATAAAGGGATACTTGAATAAAAGTTTTTCAATGAAGGACCTCGGTGAAGCTGCTTATATATTGGGCATCAAGATCTATAGAGATAGATCAAGACGCTTAATTGGACTTTCACAAAGCACATACCTTGACAAAGTTTTGAAGAAGTTCAAAATGGATCAAGCAAAGAAAGGGTTCTTGCCTGTGTTACAAGGTGTGAAGTTGAGTAAGACTCAATGCCCGACCACTGCAGAAGATAGAGAGAAAATGAAAGATGTTCCCTATGCTTCAGCCATAGGCTCTATCATGTATGCAATGCTGTGTACCAGACCTGATGTGTGCCTTGCTATAAGTCTAGCAGGGAGGTACCAAAGTAATCCAGGAGTGGATCACTGGACAGCGGTCAAGAACATCCTGAAATACCTGAAAAGGACGAAGGATATGTTTCTCGTTTATGGAGGTGACAAAGAGCTCATTGTAAATGGTTACGTTGATGCAATCTTTGACACTGATCCGGACGATTCTAAATCGCAAACCGGATACGTGTTTACATTGAACGGTGGAGTTGTCAGTTGGTGCAATTCTAAACAAAGCGTCATGGCGGGATCTATGTGTGAAGCGGAATACATAGCTGCTTCGGAAGCAGCAAATGAAGGAGTCTGTATGAAGGAGTTCATATCCGATCTAGGTGTCATACCTAGTGCATCGGGTCCAATGAAAATCTTTTGTGACAATACTGGAGCAATAGCCTTGGCAAAGGAATCCAGATTTCACAAGAGAACCAAGCACATCAAGAGATGCTTCAATTCCATCCGGGATCTAGTCCAGGTGGGAGACATAGAAATTTGCAAGATACATACAGATCTGAATGTTGCAGACCCATTGACTAAGCCTCTTCCACGAGCAAAACATGATCAGCACCAAGACTCCATGGGTGTTAGAATCATCACTGTGTAATCTAGATTATTGACTCTAGTGCAAGTGGGAGACTGAAGGAAATATGCCCTAGAGGCAATAATAAAGTTATTATTTATTTCCTTATATCATGATAAATGTTTATTATTCATGCTGGAATTGTATTAACCGGAAACATAATACTTGTGTGAATACATAGACAAACAAAATGTCACTAGTATGCCTCTACTTGACTAGCTCGTTGATCAAAGATGGTTATGTTTCCTAACCATAGACATGTGTTGTCATTTGATTAACGGGATCTCATCATTAGAAGAATGATGTGATTGACTTGACCCATTCCGTTAGCTTAGCACTCGATCGTTTAGTATGTTTCTATTGCTTTCTTCATGACTTATACATGTTCCTATGACTATGAGATTATGCAACTCCCGTTTACCGGAGGAACACTTTGTCTGCTACCAAACGTCACAACGTAACTGGGTGATTATAAAGGTGCTCTACATGTGTCTCCGAAGGTACTTGTTGGGTTGGCGCATTTCGAGATTAGGATTTATCACTCCGATTGTCGGAGAGGTATCTCTGGGCCCACTCGGTAACGCACATCACTTAAAGCCTTGCAAGCATTGCAACTAATGAGTTAGTTGCGGGATGATGTATTATGGAACGAGTAAAGAGACTTGCCGGTAACGAGATTGAACTAGGTATTGAGATACCGACGATCGAATCTCGGGCAAGTAACATACCGATGACAAAGGGAACAACGTATGTTGTTATGCGGTTTGACCGATAAAGATCTTCGTAGAATATGTGGGAGCCAATATGGGCATCCAGGTCCCGCTATTGGTTATTGACCGGAGACGTGTCTCGGTCATGTCTACATAGTTCTCGAACACGTAGGGTCCGCACGCTTAACGTTTCGTTGACGATATAGTATTATATGAGTTATGTATGTTGGTGACCGAATGTTGTTTGGAGTTCTGGATGAGATCATGGACATGACGAGGAACTCCGGAATGGTCCGGAGATAAAGTTTAATATATGGGATAATAGTGTTTGATCTCCGGAAGGGTTCCGGAATTCACCGGAAGGGGTTCCGGATGTTTCCCGAAATGTTTGGGTACGAGAACACGTTATTTGGGCCAAAGGGGAAAGCCCACAAGGTTTTTGGAAAGCACAAAAGGAAGTTTTGTGGAGTCCAGGGGCCAGACGCCAGGGTCCCTGGCATCTGGGTCCATACGCCGGGAACCCTGGCGTCTGGCCCTGGAGTCCGAGAAGGACTCTTGCCTTTCGGGTGAAACCGATTTTGTGGAGGCTTTTACTCCAAGTTTCGACCCCAAGGCTCAACATATAAATAGAGGGGCAGGGCTAGCACCAAAGATACATCAAGAAACACAGGGCCGTGTGCCGGCAACCCCGTCCCCTCTAGTTTATCCTCCGTCATAGTTTCCGTAGTGCTTAGGTGAAGCCCTCTGGAGATTGTTCTTCACCAACACCGTCACCACGCCGTCGTGCTGCCGGAACTCATCTACTACTTCGCCCATCTTGCTAGATCGAGAAGGCGAGGACGTCATCGAGCTAAACGTGTGCAAAACTCAGAGGTGCCGTGTGTTCGGTACTTGGATCGGTCGGATCATGAAGGCGTACGACTACATCAACCGTGTTGATAAATGCTTTCACTTAGCAATCTTCAAGGGTATGAAGATACACTCCCCTCTTGTTGCTATGCATCACCATGATCTTGCGTGTTCGTAGGATTTTTTTGAAATTACTACGTTCCCCAACACGAGGGACGTCCCCGAGCCGAACGTGTGCTGAACGCGGAGGTGCCGTACGCTCGGTGCTTGGATCGGTTGGATCGCGAAGACGTTCGCCTACATCAACCGCGTACTAAACGCTTCCGCTTTCGGTCTACGAGGGTACGTGGACACTCTCCCCTCTCGTTGCTATGCATCACATAGATAGATCCTGCGTGATCGTAGGATTTTTTTTTGAAATTACTGCGTTCCCCAACAAAATACCATGTTTCCTCGACAGTCTCATCCTTATCCGGAAGCAACACGTGGTGGCTGACAGGTGTCTACACGCCTCAAGGCACACCCTATAAACTCACGTTTCTTCGAGTTACACGACCTACGAGATTCTATTGCTGGGCCATGGGTTATTGGCGGTGACTTCAATATGGTCACGTCCATTGCCGACAAGAACAATGGCCGCGTCAACCACCGGACCATGAACCAGTTTCGGTGCTTCATCGCTGACTCGGCCCTGCGGTACATATACCTCCATAGTAGGCGTTTCACTTGGTCCAATGAGCAGGAGAACCCCTCGTCTGCAACGACCGGGTTCTTACCATGCCATCTTGGGAGACACGCAACCCCCATCACGTCCTGCAATGTCTTGCCTCCGCGGCATCAGACCACTTCCCACTTGTCCTTGACTGCTCGCCGCACGATCGTGGCAAACCTCGCTTTCACTTTGAGCGATTCTAGACCAGACTGGAGGTATTCCACCAGACAGTTTCAACCGCTTAGAACTCCGATGACCCCGACCCTGACCCATTCAGACGGATCTATGATAGGTTCAAAGCCATGGCATGCGCGTCGCGGATATGGAGCTCATGCTCGACCAGCAGCATCTCCATGCAACTTCTCGTCTCCCACGAGCTCATCTACCGCCTCGATGTTGCCCAAGACACGCGCCCACTCTCCACCAGCGAAACGTGGCTACGGCGGGAGCTAAAGTGCAAGTACCTGGGCTTGGCCTCTCTTAATCGATGCATTGCGCGAACATGCATGTTTCTCATGGCTCAAGGAGGGGGATACGGACACAACCTTCCTCAAGATTCATGCTGCCCACGGACGTAAAAAAACTACATCCTTGGGCTACACCATGAAGGCTCCTTCATCAGTGATGACCCCGGCATGGCCCGCATGGTATTCTCTCACTTCTCCGCCACCATTGGATCCTAGGTCTTGCTCGAGCACACCCTCGACCCGTGCACCCTCGACCCTCGTTGCTTCGACCTTTTTCCACTAGAGGAACCATTCACTGAGGATGAAATATGGCACGCGATCAAGCTGATGCCCACAAGAAAGGCACCGGGCCTGGATCGATTTACGGCGGAGTTCTTGCGCTCCTTTTGGGTCATCATCAGGGAGGATATCTATGTCATGTTCGACAAGTTGTACACTACGAATGGCATGGGTTTTCACAAGCTCAAGGAGGCGCTCCTCACCCTACTACCCAAGAAACTGGACGGGTCGACGATCACGTACTACTGACCAATTAGCCTAATCCACCTCATTGCAAAGCTCTTTGCCAAGGTTCTCTCTCTGGATTGCGCCGCGGCTACGTGACATGGTATCCACCAATTAAAGTGCATTCATCGCTGGGAGAAGTGTGCACGACAACTTCCTCCCCATCCAACAAATGGCGAGGCTCCTCCACAACCTCAAGGCACCATGCATGCTTCTCAAGTTGGACATCGCCAAGGCTTTCGACACGGTGGCATGGCCATTCCTCCTTGAGACACTCCACCACCTTGGTTTTGGCCGGTGGTGGTGCAAATGGACTTCTATCCTACTATCCACTGCTTCCACGCGTGTCCTCGTCAACGGCAACCCGGGACCGTCGATTGCCCATGCCCAGGGACTGCCAAGGCGACCCGGTCTCCCCCATGTTATTCACCTTGGTGATCGACAAGCTTAACTCACTTCTCGAGTACGCCACACAGCAGGGCATCCTACAACGGCTCACCACACGCCATGCCGCGTCGAGCATCTCCATGTTCGTCGATGAAATGGTCATTTTTTGCCACCCCAAAACTCATGATCTCAACGCCATCAAGCTGCTACTTGAAGCTTTCGGTAGTCCGGCCTTCGAACAAACCTCTTCAAGTGCTCGGCATCTCCCATCAGGTGTACCGACGGCCAGCTCGCCACCATTGGGGCCTCCCTCTCCTGCCCGAGTGTAGATTTTCCCATCAAATACCTCAGGCTACCCCTCTAAACCCGCAAGGTGCTGGCCTCCGTGCTCCTACCACTCGTCGACAAACTCTCCAAGAAACCGGCTACATGGAAAGCTTCTCTGCTGTTGCGTGGCCAACGGCTAGCTCTTGCCCGTCGCGTCCTCTCTGCCATGCCGGTGCGTATCTTGCTCGCGCGGGCGATCAACCCGTCCATCTTAAAGAAGATCAACCAGCTAATCCGCGATTTCCTCTGGCATGGTAACAAAGTTGCACATATTGGTTGCTGCATCACGTCCTAGCAAAAGGACTGTCGCCCCCTAGCACTCAGTGGCCTGGCGATTTGTGACCTAAACCGCACCGGAGTTGCTTTATGCACACGCTGGCTCTGGCTGCAGCACACTGACCCCGCGCGCGCCTGGAGACATCTCCATCTTCCATCCGACCCCGAGGCTTCTCAGCTTTTTCGCGCCTCGACAACTTGGACCCTCAGCTACGGCAACACCTGCAAGTTCTGGTAGGATCATTGCCTCCATGGTAAATCTATCCCTGAGATCGCGACCACCTTATCCTCCCTCATCCCGAGGCAACACAGAGGAAGGTGACTTGTTGGTGACGCTCTCACTGATCGTGGTTGGATCGCGGACATCCACGGCAACCTAAACCCCCTTGCGGTCATCGAGTACGTTGAGCTGTGGAGATTACTCCAAGGCATTGAACTCTCTGAGGAGCCATATAAGCTCTCCTGGAAGTGGACTATCGAGGACAACTACACGATGTAGTCTGCCTACCATGCGCTATTCCTTTTAGCTACCACCGCATCCTACCGGCAGCTCATTTGGAAGACTTGGGCTCCCTCCATGCGAAGATCTTTCTCTGGCTAGCCTCCCTCAATCGATGTTGGACCGCTGATCGACGCACGCAACACGACCTGGCGCACGACCCCATCTACAAACTGTGCGGCCAAGACGACGGAACCCTCCATCACCTCCTCGTTGGGTGCGTCTTCTCGTGCATTATTTGGCATGACATCTTGGTCTGGTGCCGCATACCCACAATATCGCCCGACGGCAGCACCGGCTTCTTTTACTGGTGGACCACGACAAAGACAAACGTGCCGGCCAGCCTATGCAAAGGACTTAACTCCCATATCATCCTCATATCCTGGGGCATCTGGAAGCACCGCAACGCAGCCCTCTTCGACAAGATAACACCCTCCTACGGCAAACTTCTCAACGACATCAAACTGGAGGTGAAACTAAGGGCAAGAGCCGGCGCCAAAGGGCTCAATTAGACCATTCCTGTAACATAAACTGTAACTATCGAGGCTGAGCATCCTCCTACTTCTCTCCACTCACCTCCTAGGTACCACCATCTAATGTGCACGATACCCAGGACACCAGCCTTGTATTCTCTCCCACCCTATCAATGAAATGATACGCAACCTCGCGTATTCGAGAAAAAAAACTTAAATCTTATTGAACGACCTTAACCAGATAAGCAAGGATTACTATATGATTCAACACATCATCCTTGCCTAGCACAAGAATGGGCAGTGTTGCTAGTGCCTCGGCGGGTTCGCCCAGTCTGTATGCGTCAGTTGCTTCGGGCCGTTCCTTGCCGTGGTGGACATGCATAGGTGGACGCTGACACACCCGGGGTTTGCTGCATCGAATAGAGGTCTATTTTCCTCGCTCGCAACACCAACATGGACGTCGGTCACGAACAGTTGTACGTACGCGCCACACATCATCCTATGGCTTTTTTTGCGCGTCATCCTATGGTTTGACCCATCTGAAAGGGCGCTCTGTGCCAAAACATCCCGCCTACGCACAACACATATGATCGACGATGATCTGGAAAACGTATCGTAAGCAAATTAAGGAGTAGTAGAAGATTTGGATCAAAGCAAATCAAAGCACCAAGTGTAGAAAGTATATATACAATGCAAAACTCAGAGGAATTAATTGCATGCATTGCATGCACACCAGAGGATGGCAAAAAAAGGAAGCAACATGCACCAGATGGACCTATCTGGTGCAATATTACTTGGTGTAGGTGTAGAAGACCCACGGACAAAAATCGTTGGAAAAAAGTTTACCTTTTCCTTCTTTGGAGCAGCATGAAGGAAGAGGACGAGATATAGAAAGGCAATTACCTGGCAGAAATTAATTCAATACCCTACGAAGGATGGAAGGACGAGGAGACAAAAATGGAAAAGCTATATCCAGCCTTTATTTTTAGCCTGTTATACAAGTGTCACATCGTAGAGCAACGAAGGGTGTAAACGCACTGGTGGCTGTGACAACTATCATGCCGGTTTAAAAGGTATGAGGTAAAATAAGAAAATAATTAACACGAGCATTTATTACAATAAAATTTCTAATAAAATTGGTCCAAAGTATCCTATGCACATGCACGGGACCACACCTCCCTCGTGCTCTTTGAGTGAATAGCAAACAACTTTGCTATGACCACCCTATGTTTTTTTATTTTCAACCCGAGAAATAAAAATGTTGTCATCCACATATCTTACACTATGGCCCTTCATATATAAATTTACCTCGCTCCTTACTTTTTATAAGCATTTAGCCCTTTTTTGGTACTCTTGAATAGATTACACCTTCAGTCGATGTATTAGTGCCCCGTTAACCCCCCCCCCACCCACCACCACCCACCCGCCAACTATCACATGTTGAGCTCATCGTGTTCTCATGACCCGTCCATATATCAACATCTCCCCTCCCCTCAGATAGTGTCGGAGTTAGCATTCGAGCGACACACGTGCCCAAAAGTAAGCTTTTTTTATCTACCGTAGAGCATATCCCATGCCATACGAAAGAAAATCTGATGGCTCTTAGGTCTTGAGAAAATACGAAGTCACCTTAAAACATGTTGATTGTTGGTGATATGCTATCCTTGAATACGACGAGCAACACTTGTGTGACCAACCGTGGGGAACGCTCACCACTTCGACAGGTAGCGTTCTTGTCTAGCATTGGCAAGGTCGTCGCGGCGGCAAATACACATTAGATGTAGGCCGCACGTGTGAATTGGTCTGGTTCTATGACACAACGGGCAAGCCAACAGATAGGTCGTTCTAGCGTCCGGTCCAATAAATTGGCTGATCAACTCACTCGTCGCGCCGACTGCTTGCTCCTATATGGGCTGGAGTTAGTAGGCTCAGTTTGGACTGAGTAAAAGAGTGAGTGCT
The DNA here is from genome assembly GCF_018294505.1 of Triticum aestivum. Taxonomy (NCBI): domain Eukaryota; kingdom Viridiplantae; phylum Streptophyta; class Magnoliopsida; order Poales; family Poaceae; genus Triticum; species Triticum aestivum. The sequence goes on from NC_057807.1 coordinate 375,915,442, forward strand.
CACATAGATTTAGGGACCGGTAGCTTTTTAACGGCCTGGTTAGTATTTCACGCCACATGCCAAGCCAAGTGCCTGGTAAGAGAACTTTCGATGCCCTGACCGTCGCCCTGGGTGCCTAGGGCCCATCTCCGCTCCGCCCCGCCCTAACAAAGGGGCAAGGGCTTGTTTGAAACTGCATGCACGTGCAGCGTCAACTCCAGCCCAACTCAAATAACATGCTCGTCATTTTCGACCCATATACACCCTCACCCCCACTCACATATCGTGCTCGATGTTTCCCGCCAAATATCAACATTTTCCTTCCTCCCACGTACAATATTCAAACAAAAGGCACATACCAGTGTTCCAATGAAAGGGGTAAGGCCTTTCTGAAACCAAACCCGGCCCCACTCAATTATCATGCTAGCCCTTCCTGTTCGTACATCAATCCCACTCCTTCCCCATGCACGTACCGTGCTCTCCATTTCCCGCCCATATATCAACATCTCCCCTCCCTCGCATATCAATGTTCTGACGAAAGGGGCAAGTCATGTACCCCACTCAAATATCATGCTCATAGTTTCCCGCTCGTATGTCATCCCCTTCCTCCCTGCTTATATATCATGCCCGTCATTTCCCACCTATTCATCAACGTTTCCCCTCCCCCGCGCATTATGTTCCGGCAAAGGGGTAAGGCATGTCTGAAACTGTCTGAACACACCTCGTATGCATATACATCAGCCCCCCGCCCAAATACCATGCTCGTAGTTTCCCTCCCATATATCATCCCCCCTCCCAATCACATAGCATGCTCCCCATTTTCACCATGATGCAAAACTCCAGCAGCCCTTGGACAGGACTACCCAGTAGAATCAGGACCAAACTGCCACATTTTTTTTGATGGAGGACCAAACTGCCACTTCCAACCTCTGGGCAAAAGCTTCACTCAATTGGAAATCCTCAGAACTTGAGGACACTCTCCGCGAAACCACCACCATTTCCTCCTATAAAATCCCCCCAAGACCCCATCTCTCGAACAGTGTGTTCACAGGAACAACAATTCGGTCCAGAAATAGTAGTCCCTAACAGCACCCTGTCCCTGGCCCCCTCCCGTTTGAATCACCCTCCCCTCGGCCGCTTCCCCATTTCGCTGTCGTCCACTGCCAGTGCCAGCCAGGTGAGAAGGCCATGAGTAGCTCGCGCTCTCGGGCGGCTGTGGTGGCCGAGGGTAATGCCAAGACGGCAGCGAGGGAGTGGGTCGGGTGGGAGGAGGAGGTCGTGCTGGGGGACGACGACGGTGAGGAGCGCAAGGTGTGCTACTACCTCCTCTGCGCGGCTCCCCAGGACAGCGGTAAGAGCCAGAGGGATCTGGCGTTGGTGGGTAAGTACTGGGGACCTGGGAACATAGCCTACTCGGCGGACGTGCAGTTTCTGCTGTCCCTCGACACGGCGCTGGAGTCTGGGTCGGCATCCGCTACGGTGGAGGCGCTGGCGTCGGAGATCACCGAGCTCAGGTGGAAGTCCAGGAGGGAGATCATGGACTGGCTCACCTCGCTCGTCTCAGGTATCACGTGCTCCTTTTTTTTCCATGCCCTAGCGGTGAATTTTTCTGGTCGTTTTAGTGCCATGTGATTAAGCTGATGGATCAGGCCGCTAGAATTCCCATCATGCATCTCCGATGATCGATCTGATCATGTTTGGTTAGTGTTTAGTAGGGGTTTATGTCTTGAGCACAAGATCCGTTCTTATTCTATTTTCTTGTGTTGCTAATGTTTGGATCTGAATGTTTAGGAGGTCTGTAGCGTCAATACACACGCTGCTCCTACGTCCAGCCAGATCGTCAGTTTGTTCTGTTATTTCATCACGTTTTTGTTCGGTGCAGGATTCAGTACAAGCTAGGGATGATATCCACGACCATCTTGCAGTGCTCTCCTTCTATCCCCTTCCTTTATGAGCACTACTCAGGGATATCTTTTGTCTAATCTAATAGATCTACTCCTTTTTGTCAAGATGATGACAACTTATTGTTAGATATCTTTTCTCTAATTTTATATATAGATCTGCTCCTTTTCTCATGTATCGCCCTATATATCTTCTATCTTGGCTTGTTCCTGATGTATATGTTTGGTTTGCTAGATCTGGTTTATGCGTTTCTTTCCTTTTGTGTTTGGTTAACTTTTTTAGATTAATTAGTGTTTGGTTAACTTATGTGTTTCCTCTTGTGTTAGTCTTGTGAGGCCAATATGATGTGGATAGAAATCGACTAACTTGCCCCATTGCTGTCGTCTTTGTAGATCCTCCGTATGGAGCCTTTGGATTGACTTGTCCCGACCATCATGATGGTGGTAGCGCTGCATCTAAGGTACATACGATCTTACAAGCCGTCTTCTTGAGAAATGCTTCCTCTCAACGAAATTAACGCCGGCTGTTCATTCAGGGTATCCTCGCTGCTTTTGGGGAAAACAAAGAAGGGTTCACATGGATATGCAAACTACCCCATCTTGATCAACGTCGGAAGCATTACAAATCCTTTTGGCGAGGGAGACTGAGAATTTCGGTGCGTGTTCATCGACTTACCCCTTGTTTTCTTGTTTTGTTTTCACAGTCACACACGGACAGGTCTATATATCTTGGTTTACAACTTTACATCTGTATGTCTTTGTAGGTTTATGATTTTGTGTTCATCAAGAGTGAAGGGAGAGAGAGCCATGTTGCCTATGTGGAAGACATGTACGAAGATGCCAGCGAGAAGAAGATGGTGGTGGCACGATGGTTCGAGGAACAAGACGGTGAGCACGGTGCTGTATTGCCCGCCGATCTTTATTGCAGGGAGATCTTCTTTGGCTATGTACTGCAAGATCTGAGGGTTGAAGTTGTGGAGGCAGTGGCCCCGGTCCTGAATCCAGAGCACTTTGAGATGTTCAAGAAAAAATATGGAGGGCGCAGTAGCTGGCAGCCCTTTGTATGCCGTCGGCAGATCGAGAATGACACAGTCGGGCCCTTTGACATTGCGCAGCAGCTGCAAGGATATGCAAACCAGGAGATTGTAAAGGCAATTGTTGCCTCATCCTCGTCGACGGTGGTGCAGGTCAAGCCACCTAATAGCAACAAAGGTAAAGCTGCCACTACTCGCCTGGCCGCCGAGAACCATGCTGGTTCTTCTAGTGCTGCCATTATCGGTAACAAAACCATGGAGAAACAGAAGGCCCCTCCATCTCCATGTAGTGCAACTCCTTCAAGCTCTGTTGTTGGTGACAAGGCCATGGAGAAGCAGAAGCCCCCTCCATGCAGTGCAACTGCTTCCAGCTTTGTTTTCGTTGACAAAACCATGGAGAAGCAGAAGCAGAAGCAGAAGCCCCCTTCATGCAGCGCAACTCCTTCCAGCTCTGTTATTGGTGAAAAAACCATGGAGAAGCAGAAGCCACCTCCATGCAGTGCAACTCCTTCATGCACTGTTATCGGTGACAAAACCATGGATAAGAAGAAGAAGCAGAAGCCACCTCCATGCAGTGCAACTCCTTCATGCACTGTTATCGGTGACAAAACCATGGAGAAGAAGAAGAAGCAGAAGCCACCTCCATGCAGTGCAACTCCTTCAAGCACTGTTATCGGTGACAAAACCATGGAGAAGAAGAAGAAGCAGAAGGCCCCTCCATGCAGCGCAACTCCTTCAAGCGCTGTTATTGGTGAGAAAACAATGGAGAAGAAGAAGAAGCGGAAGGCCCCTCCATGCAGCGCAACTCTTTCAAGCGCTGTTATTGGTGAGAAAACCATGGAAAAGCAGAAGCCCCCTCCATGCAGCGCAACTGCTTCCAGCACTACTGTTATCGGTGACAAAACCATGGAGAAGCAGAAGCCCCCTGCATGCCGCGCAACTCCTTCCAGTTCCAGCGCTGTTATGGGCGACAAAGCCATGGAGAAGCAGAAGCAGAAGGAGATGCCCCCTCCATGCAGCGCAACACAACACAGTGTCACCAATGGCCAGACCGTCGAAAGCAGTGTCGTTCCCCGCAGCGTGGTGAACTGTCAGACCACCGCGCAGAATCAGCCGCCCCCGAGTGATACTGGTAACGCAGCAGCCAGTGATGCGTCAACCATGGTGAACCCTGCTGAGAAGATGCTCCAGCCCGGCAGCCGTCTTGAAGCCCTGAGCCAAGACAGCAGCGTGAGGGGCTGTTGGTTCAAATGCGTGGTAGTCAAGAGGAACGAGCAAAATAACACGATCTGGGTGCGGTACCAAGACCTTCGAAAACCCGAGGGCAAAGGGCAGCTCAAGGTTGGTCCTGCTTCCTCTTCTTGCTCTGGTATATATCTTGCATGTGTTGACGATGATGATGATGTATGTGCTCAACCGGAATTTCCTTGTTTTGCAGGAATGGCTCAAAGTTGCAAGAACTGCGGAGCCTGACCGCCTGGGCATACGCCTAGCCAAAAGGGCCATGCTCCGCCCACAGCTCCCATCACACTACAGGAAGATCGAGTCTCCGGTGGATGTCGGGGTCATCGTCGACGCGCAGCTGAACGGCGGATGGTGGGAGGGGATCGTGCTGCAGCAGGAGACTGCTGGCCACGTCAAAGTTTATCTCCAAGGTGAGCTAGCCGGCTTTGAGCTCTCTTGTAATGGTAGTATATATTCGGTTAATTAGTACGGAGTACTTATTAGAACACTGGACTGGAGCTCTGCCTCATGCATGCTTGCTTGCTGAAATTTCCAGGGGAGGGGAGACTCGTGGAGTTCAAAGTGGACTCTCTGCGGAAGTCGTTTGAGTGGCGTGAGGAGCAGTGGATGCCTCTGGATGCAAGAACAGATGTTGCAGCCAAGATAACCCTTGACCTGAAGAAGAAGAAGAAGGCGGCCGCGGCCGCGCCAAGCCCAGCAGGACTGCTGCTGCAACCTCAGGAGGACGGATCTGCAAGCTCTGTTCCTCCACGGAAGAGGATCCTGGAACTGGATCACTCTTTCGAGGAAGAAAGGCTGCAGGATGGAAAGGGCAAGGGTCCTGCTGATGAACCTGCCAAGACAGTTCCAGACAAGGGGGGTGCTGGAGATGGCATGTCCCGTGGCGGCGGCTCAGCTGGTGCCAAGCGCTGCCGGGTTGATCCTGCAAACTCTGACGGCCTCAACTGCGCTGAATGCAAGGGCAAGGCTGGGAAATCTTCTGGCGTCAAGAAAATGGGGTCTTCGGAGGGCAGCGGCAGCCAGGGAGGCGCCAGTGGCTCTGCCTCCAGTGGAGGCGCTGCGCCGGTGAAGCCAGCAGTGCCCATGCAGGAGATATGCGTCACCAACGCAGAGGCTCCTGTCGTCGCCATGGACGAATCGGAGGTGATCGATCTCACCATGTATGACTGAAGCTGGTAGCAGGATGTGATGAAGTCTCTCTGGCCTCAACTTTCCATTCATGAACCGCTGTTTAATTTCTCAAACATTTCGTGCATTCGCTTATCGCGTTTGTGCGTGCTTTTCATTACCATTCTAGGCACATAGTTGTTTGTGCTTTCTGAACTTCAAATAAAAGGAGACATTCGTCATATGTTTTGCTCCTCATGTTTGGTGTCTGTCTAGTTGTCAGAAATTCTTGTTTTTTCAACCAAAAAAGAATCTTGTGTTTTGCTCCTCGTGTTTGGTCTCTGTCAACTACTCCCTCGGTAAACTAATATAAGATTGTTTAGATCACTTTTAATGATCTAAACACTCTTATATTAGTTTGCGGAGGGAGTACTTGTCGGAATTCTTGTTTTTTCAGCTCAAAAGAAAATCTTATTTTTTCAGCTCAAAAAAAAAAATCTTGTTTTTCTTCTTCTTCCTGGAGTACACCGAGCGGTGTATCTATCATCATGCATCCAGAGGAGGAGAAAGCCAGGCAGGTTGTTGGCTTGGTGGTTCAGACTGCCCCCCAAACTGGCCCAGGAACCTGATCCTGCCCAAACATGCTGCAGGTCGTGACCAGTTCTCACTGTCTGGACACCAAATTCTAGTCTTACTACGGAGTACTTCACTGGGTCGCCGCTTTCCTTGCTGCATATTAATCTCCTCGTGAAACTGGCAGGCTAAAACTAGCCGGCCACATAATCTGGCAGGGTAAAACTTATTCTGAGACGGAGGGAGTAGAAGAGAAGAATGGCATTAGTGAGATCAAATTCCAGCAATTTTGCGCCTCATAGGCTACGCTGGTAAATTTTGGATACACCAAACAACATTGTTTTCTGAGTTAAAAAAAAACATTGTTTTCTGAGTTTAAAGTGCAAATTTCTACTCCCTCGGACCGGAATTACTTGTCGTGAAAATGGATGTATCTAAAACTAAAATACGTCTAGATATATCCATTTCCTCGACAAGTATTTCCGAACGGAGGGAGTACTTCTAGAATTGATGGCGGCCAGAGGTAGTTGCATGCAGTAAACTCTTTTTAGACGAGGTGAAGGGCCTAGCTGTTTTCGCCTCAACAACAAGTCATGATGCCTCGCTGCTAACAGCCCAGTGCCCGAACATGTCATCTTCCATGCCACTTTGTCACGGGAGCGGTGTTGGGACAAGCAGTCATTTTGTTGAACGACCTCAATCGTATAAGCAGGCATTACAATACGATTCAGCACGTCATCTAGATACCCTAGCACAAGAATGGGCAGCGTGGCTGGTGCTTGGGCGGGTTCACCAAGTCCGTGTGCATCTGTTGCTCCGGGCCGTTCCTGGCCGTGGTGGGCAGGCACATGCAGACGCCGACGAACCAGCTGACATGAGGATTGCACCGGCCGGTTGCTTGCTGCACCGAACAACGGCCTACTGGCCTCTCTCGCAACGCCAACCTGGATGCCGGTCACGAACAATTGTACGTACATGCCACACATCATCTAGTTCTTTTTTGCGCGTCATCCCATGGTTTGAACCGTCCCGGGGGGGCACAGCGCATACGATGATCTAGAAAATGTATCGTAAGTAAACTAAGGAGTAGTAGTCAGTAGAAGATTGGATGGAAGCAAATTAAAGCAGGAAGGGCCGAAAATACATATATACAATGCACAACTCACAGGAATTAATATCATTCATATCACGAGAGGATGGAAAAAAGGGTGCATGCACCAAATGGAAGTATCCGGTGCAATATTACCTGGTGTAGGTGTAGTGTAGATGACCCATGGACAAAAATCAATGGAGAAAAGCTTCCCTTTTCTTTCTTTCTTTGGAGTGGCATCAAGGAAGAGGATGAGATGTAGAAAGGCAATTACCTGGTAGAAAATTAATGCAATAATACGTTGAGGAGAATGGACAGATGAGGAGATAGAAACGGGAAAGCTGTAACCAACCTTTAGTTTTAGCCTGTTATACGAGTGTCACACCGTAGAGCAACGAAGAGGTGTACACACACTGGTGGCCATGACAAGTGTCATGTCAGTCAAAAAGGTAGGTGCTAAAATAAGAAAATAATTAAGACGAGCATTTATCACGATGAAATTTCTAATAAGATTTGATCAAAGTATGTTATGCATAGGATCACACCCCCTCGCGGCCATTGAGTGAATAGCTCCAAACAACTTTGCTATCATCACCATAGGACTTTCTTATTTTCGACCCTAGCAATAAGAGTGTTGCCATCTACATGTTTTCCACTATAGTCCTTCATATCTAAATTTATTCTCTCCTTTAGACCTCTTTTGATACCCTTGAACATACTACACCTCCAGCCCATATATCATTGCCCACTCACCCTCTCTCACATATCGCGCTCACCATGTTCTCATGACCTGCCCATATATCAACATCTCCCCTCCCCTCGCATTTTGGCGGAGCTAGCATTTGAGCAAGACCAGTGTCAAAAATTAAGCTTTTATATCTACCGTAGAGCGTATCACATGCCAACGCATAAAAATAAGTCTTGATTGAAGAGATATTGTATAATTTAAATATGAAATAGATAATAAAATGCACCAATAAATGGTTTGAGACACACGAAAGGAAAGTTAATGGTTTGACACATAAAATATATGGTATCACGAGGCGTGTGTCACCACTAGTGTCTAGATCTCCGTCGGCATAATTAATACTTGGTATACATAAGAGATACTAGTATGTACAGGGGAAGATAATGACATTAGTGCAACAAATTCTCCGCCGGTTGCTTGATGCACCGAATAGCAGCCTACTGAAAGGGGGATAAGGCTTCTCCAAATAGTGAAATGAGCTCCTGCGACGTCCCTGGCGACCCGGAGCCCGCGGCAGCGCCACTGTCCTCCCGGCCGCCGGAGGCCTCCCCCGCGGCTCCCTCCCCCGTCGCCCCCGGCCGTCGCCGCCCCCTCCCCTTCTCCGCCCTCCTCGCCGTCTCCGGCGTTCGCTGGACGGACATCGCGGAGTTGGTCGATGTGGGGGCCGGCCGTCCGGTTGTGCGCCAAGATCCCCCGTCTCGGCCGGTCGTATCCCGGGCGGATTCCGTACCATTGCCGCGGTTCGGTTGCTCCGGTGCTCCCCCACGCGCTCGCCGGCCCGCTGCGGTGGCCTCGCCGTTGACGCCCAGGAAAGCCGCCGCCTTGGGACCCCGGACTGCTCGCCGCCGCCGCGCTCCGGCGTGGGGTGTCGCGGGGTGGTCCGACCAGGGGCTGGCGCGCATGTCTTGGCGCCTCGCGACGGCTGCGCCCCCTACCGTCGTGCCAATGGCGCCACCTCGTCGCTCGGATGCTCCCCCGACGTGTTCTCCCCCCTCCGGCGCTCCTTGCCATTTCGGCCTTTCATCGCGACCTTCGGATCCTCTGCGCTTCGCATGTCGCCCATTCAAGCTCCCCGGCGTTCGTGGCCCGTTCCCCCGATGGCTCCGGAGCCGGCCGCAGCGGGGATGGCGGCCAAGGGAAACCCACACGCCCATCCCCTGCCTCGCTGGCTGGGCCGTGACCGCATGGGCCGAACGCGTCATGGGCTTCCCCCCTCTATGGGCCGCCCCCTCTGTCATGGGCCCCCCTCCCGGATCCGCTAGTGGGCCGGCCCATTCGGGTCGCCCAGCCATTTGGCTCCCCGCTGGGCTGCTTCGGCACCCAACCCAACAGTCTCCCCTGGGTCCCTCGTCTTCAACCCTAACGGCCGCTCCTCCCGCTCTCCCCGCCGCCGCCACCCCTCTCGCCCGCCCTCTCGCACCTTCCCCGCCGGCAACCATGCCGCTCGACTGGGGTGACGAGGCCCCGCGCCCCAAGCGTTGGCCGAACGACCGTCGCGCTGATCCCCGGCCCTCTCCCGAAGCCGCCCGCCAAGAAGCAGACCTCCGCAGGCAACTCTCGTCCCGCAACGGCCGGTGTCCCCCTCCCCGCTCCGACCGCAGCTCACCCCCTCGCTCGGACTATCGCTCCCCACCGCGCTGTTCTCCGGCCAGGGCTGACCGCCGGGACCGTTCCCGGTCCCGCTCGCCCGAGCCCGCTCTCGAGTGGAGAATGCAGCGCCGCCGCTCCCCGTCTCCTCCCCGATGCCGGGACAGTGGCCGGTCGCCAGCGCGCGGCGGACGCTCCCGCTCTCCGGCCTGCGATCGCCCCCCTGCTGCCACCTCCGAGTCGTGCCGCTACCAACCCCCTCACACCGCCCCCAGCTTCCCTCCAGGCGCCGCCGGAGCTGGCTGGGGCAAGGCCGGGCCCAAGCGCAAGAAGAACAGGGGCTTGGGCGCGACGATGCCAGGCCGTGGCCGCGGCTCCTCCTTGCAACCCGGCTGCTTCCGCCTCGACCGCCATCCTCCCTGATGACCTCACCGCCGACCTCGTCAAGTGCTTCAACTTTGGCCTTACCGGACACTTCCAGGTGGCGTGCACTCGCCCCCAGTGCTGCCTTGTGTGCTCGGACCCAAACCATCCCGCGGCGCTCTGTCCCAACCACCCGGTCTCGGAGGAGCTGATGATGTATAGGCATGGGATCGAGGGCCTCGGCTACTTCCACATCGAGGTCCGAGACCTTCCGCCGCCCACCCCCTCGCTCCTTGCTATAGTCTCCGTGAAGGATGGGGTGGCGTCCCCGGAGATGATTGAGGTCGAGCTCAACCATCTCTATCACTGCACCTGGGACTGGTAGGTTACCCTGCTGACGGGTAACCAGTTCTCGGTGGTGTTCCCCGACACGGCCAGTCACGGTTACGGGACCCGCAACAGCGACATCACCCTCGCACTCACCAAGCTCATGGTGGACATCTCTGTGCCGGTCCGAGACCCCCTTGCCGTGGTTGTCTTGGACACGGCATGGATCCTCATCGGCGGCCTCCTCGACATCGCTCGCTCCGAAAGGGTTATTCAGAATAGGTCCCGCATCCTCGGCAAGGTGGTCGTGCTGGATGAGCTGTCTCTCCGCAAGGAGGAGGAAGTCCGGGTCAGTGTCAAATCACTCGACTCATCCAAGCTTCACGCCACGATCCGTGTGTTCTTCAACGACCAGGGTTTTGACCTCTGCATCTTCCTCGAGCCACCCAACCACATTGGCCAACCCCACATCCCCGACGACAGCCTCTTGGGGGCGGCCCGGATGGGGGTGGTGTGGGGGGTAGCGACTGGGACCCCCGCCACGGCCACCACTCCAGCTCGGAGTAGGACGACGATGACTCCGAGGACAGTCCCCCCACAACTAGCCTCCCGCTTCGGCTGCCAGGGGCGACGCTGGGGCCGGCTGCTTCCACACCATTGCTCCCCAATCGCCCGATGACGACCACGACGCTTCGGACGCAAGCCTTCAGGTCTTCCCTGCATCATCGCCTCGCTCCCCCGATGGTACTGCCCTTGGCGTCTTCACATCCCTCTCAGCCGAGGCCGACTCAGACCCGCTCGCTTCGCCCGCTCCCTTGACGGTCACACCTTTGGAGGCGCCTCTGGGGGTGATGGAGGCGATCCTGGCCCCGCCCCTCCATACGCATCCCGAGGAGGAGGCCGCCGGCCCGGCTCTGGAGCCGCCCCTCCCCGCTCAGCCTGCTGCGGCCACCAGCCCTACCCAGGGGGCGGTCGGCCTGCCACCAGAGGCCGGGCTGACTCCGGCTCCCATGGCCCCCTCTGGGTCTCGCTGCTCGGCACCGCCTACTCCGCCTGTGGCGCCTCCGTACTCCGCCGCCGTGGGGCTGCCGGTGGTAGTGGCCGCTCCCCCGCCTCCCCCTCGGTCCGCGGCCTACTCCAGGCGGGCAGGTCGACCTCGTCCCCGGTGACTTCCTCTCGCCGCAGTGCTCGGATCGAGGTGGCCAGACCGATGGGTAGACCTGCTCTGCCGCTGCCCGGAACCTCGAGCCAGGTACACCATCCATCCCCGCCACGTCCGCTACATGCTCTTTTTCTGCCATGGAGTCGGCTCCACTTAGCCACTGATACGTCTCCAACGTATCTATACTTTTTTATTGTTCCATGCTATTATATTATTTGTTTTGGATGTTTAATGGGCTTTAATATGCTATTTTATATTATTTTTGGGACTAACCTATTAACCGGAGGCCCAGTGCCAGTTTCTGTTTTTTGTGCCTATTTTAGTGTTTTATAGAAAAGGAATATCAAACGGAGTCCAAACAGAATGAAACCTTTGCGAGGATCTTTCTTGGACCAAAAGCAATCTAGAAGACTTGGAGTTGAAGTCTGGGACTCTACGAGGAGGCCACGAGGCAGGAGGGCGCATCCAGAGGGTAGGCGCGCCCCCCACCCTCGTGGGCCCCTCGTAGCTCCACCGACGTACTTCTTTCGCCTATATATACTCTTATACCCTAGAAACATCAAGGGGAGCCACGTAACCACTTTTCCACTGCCGCAACCTTCTGTACCCATGAGATCCCATCTTGGGGCCTTTTCCGGTGATCTGCCGGAGGGGGAATCGATCATGGAGGGCTTCTAAATCAACACCATTGCCTCTCCGATGAAGCGTGAGTAGTTTACCACAGACCTTCGGGTTCATAGTTATTAGCTAGATGGCTTGTTGTCTCTCTTTGATTCTCAATACAAAGGTCTCCGCGATGTTCTTGGAGATCTATTCGATGTAATATTCTTTTGCGGTGTGTTTGCCGAGATCCGATGAATTGTGGATTTATGAACAAGATTATCTATGAATATTATTTGGTTCTTCTCTTAATTCTTATATGCATGATTTGATATATTTGCAAGTCTCTTCGAATTATCAGTTTAGTTTGGCCTACTAGATTGATCTTTCTTGCAATGGGAGAAGTGCTTAGCTTTGGGTTCAATCTTGCGGTGTCCTTTCCCAGTGACAGTAGGGGCAGCAAGGCACATATTGTATTGTTGCCATCGGGGATAAAAAGATGGGGTTCATATCATATTGCTTGAGTTTATCCCTCTACATCATGCCATCTTGCTTAATGCGTTACTCCGTTCTTATGAACTTAATACAGATGCATGCTGGATAGCGGTTGATGTGTGGAGTAATAGTAGTAGATGCAGAATCGTTTCAGTCTACTTGACACGGACGTGATACCTATGTTCATGATCATTGCCTTAGATGTCTTCGTAATTATGCGCTCTTCTACAAATTGCCTGGCAGTAGTTTGTTCACCCATCGTAATAAATGCTATCTTGAGAGAAGCCACTAGTGAAACCTATGGCCCCCGGTGTTGGGGAACGCGGTAATTTCAAAAAAATTCCTACGATAACGCAAGATCTATCTAGGTGATGCATAGCAATGAGAGGGGAGAGTGTGTCCATGTACCCTCGTAGACCAAAAGTGGAAGCATTTAGTTAACGCGGTTGATGTATTCGAACGTCTTCGCAATCCAACCGATCAAGCACCGAACGTACGGCACCTCCCCGTTCAGCACATGTTCAGCTCGATGACGTCCCTCGTACTCTTGATCCAGTTGAGGCCGAGGGAGAGTTTCGTCAGCACGATGGTGTGGTGGTGGTGATGATGAAGTTACCGGCGCAGGGCTTCGCCTAAGCACTACGACGATATGACCGAGGTGTGTAACTGTGGAGGGGGGCATTGCACACGGCTAAACAATTGTCAACTTGTGTGTTCTAGGGTGCCCCCTACCCCCATATATAAAGGAGAAAGGGGGAGGCCGACCGGCCCTCTAGGGCGCGCCAAGGGGGAGGAATCCTCCTCCTAGTAGGAGTAGGACTCCCCCCTTTCCTAGTCCTACTAGGAGAAGAAGGAAGGGGAGGAGAAGGAAGGAGGGGGCGCTGCCCCTCCCCCTAGCCCAATTCGGACTAGGCCCATGGGGGGCGCGGCCAGCCCCTGGCCGCACCTCTCTCTCTCCCTTAGGCCCAATAAGGCCCATTACTTCTCCGGTGGTTCTGATAACCCTTCCGGCACTCCGGTTATATCCGGAACACTTCCGGTGTCCGAATATAGTCGTCCAATATATCAATCTTTATGTCTCGAATATTTCGAGACTCCTCGTCATGTCCGTGATCAAATCCGAGACTCCGAACAATCTTCGGAACAGCATATCACATAAACTCATAATACCAATCGTCATCTAATGTTAAGCATGCAGACCCTACGGGTTCGAGAACTATGTAGACATGACCGAGACACGTCTCTGGTCAATAACCAATAGCAGAACATGGATGCTCATATTGGTTCTTACATATTCTACGAAGATCTTTATCGGTCAAACCGCATAACAACATACGTTGTTCCCTTTGTCATCGGTATATTACTTGCCCGAGATTCGATCGTTGGTATCTCAATACCTAGTTCAATCTCATTACCAGCAAGTCTCTTTACTCGTTCCGTAATACTTCATCCTGTAACTAACTCATTAGTCACAATGCTTGCAAGGCTTATAGTGATGAGTATTACCGAGAGGGCCTAGAGATACCTCTCCGAAACATGGAGTGACAAATCCTAATCTTGATCTATGCTAACCCAACAAACACCTTCGAAGAAACCTGTAGAGCACCTTTATAATCGCCCATTTACGTTGTGATGTTTGGTAGCACACAAAGTGTTCCTCTGGTATTCGGGACTTGCATAATCTCATAGTCTGAGGAACTTGTATAAGTCATGAAGAAAGCAGTAGCAATGAAACTACCACGATCATAATGCTAAGCTAACGGATGGGTCATGTCCATCACATCATTCTCCTAATGATGTGATCTCGTTCATCAAATGACAACACATGTCTATGGTTAGTAAACATAACCATCTTTGATTAACGAGCTAGTTAATTAGAGGCGTGCTAGGGACTATATGTTTTGTCTATGTATTCACACGTGTACTAAGTTTCCAGTTAATACAATTATAGCATGACTAATAAGCATTTATCATGAATTAAGGAAATAAATAATAACTTTATTATTGCCTCTAGGGCATATTTCCTTCACCCGGGTCTCTTTTGTATTATATTACATATATTTTATTTACATTGCATCTCATTTACTATTTTGCAATCTTTACTTTCCAATCTATACAATAAAAATACCAAAAATATTTACTTTACTATCTCTATCAGATCTCACTTTTGTGAGTGACCGTGAAGGGATTGACAACCCTTTTATCACGTTGGTTGCAAGGTTCTTGATTGTTTGTGCAGGTACTAGGTGACATGTGTGTTGTCTCCTACTGGATTGATACCTTGGTTCTCAAAACTGGGGGAAATACTTACATTACTTTGCTGCATCACCCTTTCCTCTTCAAGGGGAAAACCAACGCATGATCAAGAGGTAGCAAGAAGGATTTCTGGCGCCGTTGCCGGGGAGATCTACGCCAAGTCAAGACATACCAAGTACCCATCATAAACTCTTCTCCCTCACATTATATTATTTGCCATTCGCCTCTCGTTTTCCTCTCCCCCACTTCTAAAATGATTTTTGAAAACCTTTGCCTTTTCTTTGCCCCTCTTCCTTTCGTCTCTTTTCTTTTGCTTCTTGTGTGTTTGCACTACAAGAAAAGACACGTCCATGACATTTTGGGCCGAACGAATTTTTTTCCTGTCATACTTATGACACTTCCATGACGATAATTGTGACATAACCCGATATCATCATAGATGTGGTGGGCTCCTACTTCTATGACAAAAAATCATGACAGAAAATGGGCTTTTCGTCCTGGGCGGGCCGGGGACGCAACTGCATGACATTCTTTGGGTCGTCCATGACGGAAAGAACCATGGTAGAAGCAAGGGCGTGGAAAATTTCGGCGAGTTCCCAGTTACGGTGGGTGGTCGGGGGCCGAGCGATGCGCGTTTCTCTTGTACACATACGTGCGTTGTTGGAAATATGCCCTAGAGGCAATAATAAAATGGTTATTATTATATTTCTTTGTTCATGATAATTGTGTGTTATTCATGCTATAACCGTGTTATCCGGAAATCGTAATACACGTGTGAATACATAGACCACAACATGTCCCTAGTAAGCCTCTAGTTGACTAGCTCGTTGATCAACAGATAGTCATGGTTTCCTGGCTATGGGCATTGGATGTCATTGATAATGCGATCACATCATTAGGAGAATGATGTGATGGACAAAACCCAATCCTAAGCATAGCTCAAAGATCGTGTAGTTCGTTTAGCTAGAGCTTTTCCAAATGTCAAGTATCATTTCCTTAGACCATGAGATTGTGCAACTCCCGAATACCGTAGGAGTGCTTTGGGTATGCCAAACGTCACAACGTAACTGGGTGACTATAAAGGTGCACTACGGGTATCTCCAAAAGTGTCTGTTGGGGTGGCATGAATCGAGACTGGGATTTGTCACTCCGTATGACAGAGCGGTATCTCTGGGCCCACTCGGTAATGCATCATCATAATGAGCTCAATGTGACCAAGTGTCTGGTCACGGGATCATGCATTACGGTACGAGTAAAGTGACTTGCCGGTAACGAGATGAAATGAGGTATTGGGATACCGACGATCGAGTCTCGGGCAAGTAACGTACCGATTGACAAAGGGAATTGTATACGGGATTGATTGAATCCTCGACATCGTGGTTCATCCGATGAGATCATCGAGGAGCATGTGGTAGCCAACATGGGTATCCAAATCCCGTTGTTGGTTATTGACCGGAGAGGCGTCTCGGTCATGTCTGCATGTCTCCTGAACCCGTAGGGTCTACACACTTAAGGTTCGGTGACGCTATGGTTGTAGAGATATTAGTATGCAGTAACCCGAAAGTTGTTCAGAGTCCCAGATGAGATCCCGGACGTCACGAGGAGTTCCGGAATGGTCCGGAGGTGAAGAATTATATATAGGAAGTCAGGTTTCGGCCATCGGGAAAGTTTCGGGGGTCACCGGTATTGTACCGGGACCACCGAAAGGGTCTCGGGGGTCCACCGGGAGGGGACACCTATCCCGGAGGGCCCCATGGGCTGAAGTGGGAGGGGAACCAGCCCCTGGTGGGCTGGTGCGCCCCCCTTGGGCCCCCCTGTGCCTAGGGTTGGAAACCCTAGGGGTGGGGGCGCCTCCACCTGGCTTGGGGGGCAAGTTTCCCCCCTGGCTGGCGCCCCCCCTTGGAGATTGCATCTCCTAGGGCCGGAGCCCCCCCCTAGGGGGCCTATATAAAGGAGGGGGGAGGGAGGGCAGCCGGACCCATGCTCTTGGCGCCTCCCTTCCCCCTTGCTACACCTCTTCCTCTCGTAGAAGCTCGGCGAAGCCCTGCCGAGATCGCTGCTGCATCCACCACCACGTCGTCGTGCTGCTGGATCTCCCTCAACCTCTCCTTCCCCCTTGCTAGATCAAGAAGGAGGAGACGTCTTCCTCAACCATACGTGTGTTGAACGCGGAGGTGCTGTCCATTCAGCACTAGATTCATCGGTGATTTGGATCACGATGAGTACAACTCCCTCAACCCCGTTCTCTTGAATGCTTCCGCTCGCGATCTACAAGGGTATGTAGATGTACTCATTTCTCTCGTTGCTAGATGAACTCATAGATTGATCTTGGTGTAAGCATAGAATTTTTTTTATTTTCTGCAACGTTCCCCAACAGTGGCATCATGAGCTAGGTCTATGCGTAGTTCTCTTTGCACGAGTAGAACACAATTTGTTGTGGGCGTAGATGTTGTCAACTTTCTTGCCACTACTAGTCTTATTTTGCTTCGGCGGCATCATGGGATGAAGCGACCTAGACCGACCTTACACGTACGCTTACGTGAGACCGGTTCCACCCACTGACATGCACTAGTTGCATAAGGTGGATAGCTTGTGTCTGTCTCTCCCACTTTAGTTGGAGTAGATTCGATGAAAAGGGTCCTTATGAAGGGTAAATAGAAGTTGGCATATCACGTTGTGGCTTTCACGTAGGTAAGAAAACGTTCTTGCTAGAACCCTATTGCAGCCACATAAAAACATGCAACAACAATTAGAGGACGTCTAACTTGTTTTTGCCGCATGTGTTTTGTGATGTGATATGGCCAAAAGTTGTGATGAATGATATATATGTGATGTATGAGATCATGTTCTTGTAATAGGAATCACGACTTGCATGTCGATGAGTATGACAACCGGCAGGAGCCATAGGAATTGTCTTTATTTTTTGTATGACCTGCGTGTCATTGAAGAACGCCATGTAAATTACTTTACTTTATTGCTAAACGCATTAGCCATAGAAGTAGAAGTAGTCGTTGGCGTGACAACTTCATGAAGACACGATGATGGAGATCATGATGATGGAGATCATGGTGTCATGCCGGTGACGAAGATGATCATGGCGTCTTGAAGATGGAGATCAAAGGAGCAATATGATATTGGCCATATCATGTCACTATTTGATTGCATGTGATGTTTATCATGTTTTACATCTTATTTGCTTAGAACGACGGTAGCTTAAATAAGATGATCCCTCGAAATAATTTCAATAAAAGTGTTCCCCCTAACTATGCACCGTTGCGAAGGTTCGTTGTTTTTAAGCACCACGTGATGATCGGGTGTAACACCCCGAATTCGATGCGCCAGGTGTTTGCCAGTTATTCGCCTTCTTTGCCATATCTTTTGCTTGCGTGCTGCATTTTGCCATGTCATCATCTGCATTTCATCCACATGTTTTCCAAAACTTGCATCCGTTCGGGTTCTCCCGGTTCTCTCCGTTGTCCGTTCGAAGTCCGGACCATTCGCACGCGCCCGTCGCCCCCTCTCAGACCTTGTTTCATGTGCGGGTGTTAAACATTCTCGGAATGGACCGAGGTTTGTCAAGCGGCCTTGGTATAGCACCGGTAGACCGCCTGTCAAGTTTCGTGCCATTTGGAGGTCGTTTGGTACTCTAACGGTTAACCGCGTAGCCCAAAACCCCTCTTTCTCTTTGCAGTCCAACACCCTTCCAAAGTGGTCCAAAACCCATCTAACTCCCCTCCATGCTCTCGGTTGTTCGATCACGATCGTGTGGGCAAAAATTGCTCCTCATTTGGACTCTCCTATCTCCTTCTACCTATAAATAAGCCCCCCCTCTGAAATCCCGGGTCCAAACCCTAGCCATTTTCCTCCCCGCGCCGCCGGACACTTTCTCCTCCCACCGGACATGTCCGCCCCCGCCCCCGCGGCGAATCCGGGTGTGACACGTGTCCCCGCCGGCCTCCTCTCTCTCCCCGCGCCGCCGCGGCCCACCCGGCCCGCGTGAGGCCCGTCCCGGGCCGTGACCGGGCCCGTGCGCCTCGCCTCCCGCGCCGTCGCGTCGTGCCTCCCGGCCGCCGGCGGGCGTGCCGCCCGCGCTGCCCGTCTGCGGCCGCCGCCGCCCGCAGCCGCGGCGCCCCCGAGCCCCGGATCCCGCGCTGCCCTTCGCCCGGCCGCCTCCGTCACGACCGCCCCGCCGCCTCCGGTCACCCACGCCGCCGCCGTCCCACCTCGGCCGGCCGGAGCTCGCAGCTCCTCCGCCCGGCCCCGTCGTTCTTCGCTCCGCCCGTCGCCGGTGGCCGCGCCGCCCCCGTCGCCTCCCCGTCGCCTCCTCCGCCTCCCTTCGCCGGGATCCGGCCGGATCCGGCGAGA
This sequence comes from Triticum aestivum, assembly GCF_018294505.1. Lineage (NCBI taxonomy): Eukaryota > Viridiplantae > Streptophyta > Magnoliopsida > Poales > Poaceae > Triticum > Triticum aestivum. Next base: position 375,934,274 of record NC_057807.1, read on the forward strand.
TCCGGCCCGGATCCGCCCGTCTCCGGTCATCCCACTCCTCTCCGGCGAGATTCCGGCGAAGTCCTCGCCGCGGTTGACTTTTTCCCCGGGGTGAGAAAATCTGCTAAGTCCCAGATCTGTGTAATTTTCATGCCATGTTCGACCTGCCATATGTCTGTGCATGTAGCTCCGTTTCGTGCGTGTAATATGTCAAATTGTTCGTCTCAACGAGTACATCATTTCATTGCATTGCATCATATTCATTTGAGGTCATCTTGATGCCTGAATCATCGTTGCAAGAGTGCTTCATGATGTTGTCTGCTGTCTGTTAACAAAACGAGCTCTTTTGTCATTTTTGCCATGATTGATGTGTGCATCCTATGAGGTTGATGTCTACATGTGTTTTGATCTATGCCATATCTTCTTACAGAGGTGCTTACCATGTATTTTTGTGATCAATGTGGTGACTAGCACAAGCATGCAAACTAGGCTTCGTGATATTGCTGATTTTAGTCCCTGTTCTGCTGTTATTTTGATGCCATGTAAACATGATGCTACAGAGAGATCCATGCATATTTTGAGATACTTCAGTAAGGGTGTTTTGAACATATGGTTGTTCTCTCTCCATTCATGCCCCTGGTTGTAATTATGGAGTAGTCTAGCATGTCATTTTCGTGCTCTAGTTTGCTTCAAAATGTTTCCTGGCAGATTGTTTACATGTTATTCAATTTTGCCAAGGTTGTTGTAGTTGATCCATGCATGCTATGAACTTGCTCTTGCCATGCTTAGCTTCACAAATATGTCTTCTTACTGTTGATTGCCTTGCCATGCCATGTTTTGCTCTGTAGTGAGTTGCACAAGCTCACCTACATGCCTTCGTATTGTTGTTCCTGCCATGTTTGAATCTGTAATATAACTTGCCATGTTTACGTGGGTGCCATCATATTTTCTGATCCTTTTTGGCTCATGGTCACTAAAGGACATTTGATCTATGCATTTAGTAGGTTCATTCCATGCCTTTGTTTGCCATGATAAGTTCCTGTAACATGTTGTTTGATATCTCTAAACACTGCAACCTGATGTTATTTTCTGCAAAGTCTGAAATTGTTATTACTTGCAATCTTGCCATGTGTGTTTGAGCATGTTCTAGTGATTTCTGGAGATAGCTCAGTGTTCATGTTTTGTTATGCTTTACCTGTACATCATGTCCATGCATTTTGTTATTATGTTGAGATGTTGTAGCTTATTGTTTTGATGCTCGCAATATGCCTAGTTGCTGTTTTGGGCAGCTTGTCCTTTAAACTTATATAGTGTGCATGTGTTGAACCGTTGCTCCGTTTTGAGTGTGCTCTATATGAAACTTGCTTATAATTGCATGTAGTTTCATATTATCATGTTGAATCCTTGTTTTGAGGTGTTTGCTTGATGTTTGGGTGCATTTCGCATCAATGCCATGTTTAACTTGTTTTGCTCATATCTTCTAGGCCGTAGCTCCGAACTAAATGAACTTTATATGTAACTTGACTAGAATCTCTTGTAGATCATTGTGACGCCCCCGATTCAATCGTACACTAATCATGCACGCAAATGTGTACGATCAAGATCAGGGACTCACGGGAAGATATCACAACACCACTCTAAATCATAAATAACTCATACAAGCATCATAATACAAGCCAGGGCCTCGAGGGCTCGAATACAAGTGCACGATCATAGACGAGTCAACGGAAACAACAATATCTGAGTACAGACATAAGTTAAACAAGTTTGCCTTAAGAAGGCTACCACAAACAGGGATACAGATCGAAAGAGGCACAGGCCTCCTGCCTGGGATCCTCCTAACTACTTCTGGTCGTCGTCAGCGGGCTGCACGTAGTAGTAGGCACCTCCAGTGAAGTAGGAGTCATCGTCGATGGTGGCGTCTGGCTCCTGGACTCCAGCATCTGGTTGCGACAACCAGAAAGAAAGGAAAGGGGGAAAAAATGGGGGGGAGAAAGCAACCGTGAGTACTCATCCAAAGTACTCGCAAGCAAGGAACTACACTACATATGCATGGGTATATGTGTAAGGAGGCCATATCAGTGGACTGAACTACAGAATGCCAGAATAAGAGGGGGATAGCTAGTCCTATCAAAGACTACGCTTCTGGCAGCCTCCGTCTTGCAGCATGTAGAAGAGAGTAGATTGAAGTCCTCCAAGTAGCATCGCATAGCATAATCCTACCCGACGATCCTCTCCTTGTCGCCCTGTTAGAGAGCGAGAACCGGTTGTATCTGGCACTTGGAAGGGTGTGTTTTATTAAGTATCCGGTTCTAGTTGTCATAAGGTCAAGGTACAACTCCAAGTCGTCCTGTTACCGAAGATCACGGCTATTCGAATAGATTAACTTCCCTGCAGGGGTGCACCACATAACCCAACACGCTCGATCCCATTTGGCCAGACACACTTTCCTGGGTCATGCCCGGCCTCGGAAGATCAATACGTCGCAGCCCCACCTAGGCACAAGAGAGAGGTCAGCACGCCGGTCTAACTCCTATGGCGCAGGGGTCTGGGCCCATCGCCCATTGCACACCTGCACCTTGTGTGGGCGGCTGAAAGCAGAACTAGCCCCCTTAATACAAGAGCAGGCTTACGTTCCAATCCGGCGCGCGCCGCTCAGTCGCTGACGTCTAGAAGGCTTCGGCTGATACCACGACGTCGAGTGCCCATATCTTTCCCGCGTAGTTGGTTAGTGTGTATAGGCCAGTAGCCAGACTCAGATCAAATACCAAGATCTCGTTAAGCATGTTAAGTATCCGCGAATGCCGAACAGGGCCAGGCCCACCTGTCTCCTAGGTGGTCTCACCTGCCCTGTCGCTCCGCCACAAAGTAACAGTCGGGGGCCGTCGGGAACCCAGGCCCACCTCTACCGGGATGGAGCCACCTGTCCTTTCAGCCCCCTCATCAGAATCACTTGCGGGTACTCATCGAGCTGACCCGACTTTAGTCACCATCTGTATAGTATGTATGTATGTATAATATATACCCGTGACCACCTCCCGAGTGATCACGACCCAATAGTATAGCAAGGCATACTGACAAGAATGTAGGGCCAATGATGATAAACTAGCATCCTATACTAAGTATTTAGGATTGCAGGTAAGGTATCAGCAGATGTAGCAACAATGTCAGGCTATGCATCAGAATAGGATTAACGGAAAGCAATAACATGCTACACTACTCTAATGCAAGCAGTATAGAGGAGAATAGGCGATATTTGGTGATCAAGTGGGGGGGGGGGGGGGGGGGCTTGCCTGGTTGCTCTGGCAAGAAGGAGGGGTCGTCAACTCCGTAGTCGAACTGGGCAGCAACATCGTCGGTCTTGTAGTCTACCAGAGAGAAGAGGGGGAAGAAACAATGAATACAATGCAAACAGATGCATATCAATGCATGATATGACTAGTAACGATGCTAGGTGCGCCCAATCGCGGTAGTAGGTGATACCGACGAAGGGGGAAAACATCCGGGAAAGTATCCCCGGTGTTTCACGTTTTCTGGCAGAGGTACCGAAGGGGGAAAGTTGTGTGTTCGGTATGCTAGGGGTGTGTGGCGGAAGAACGGGCTGCGTATCCAGATTCATCTCGTCGTTCTGAGCAACTTTCATGTAGAAAGTATTTTCATCTAAGCTACGGTTTATTTTATATTAATTTTAAAAGATTTAAATCATTTTTAAGATTTACTTAATCATTTTAAAACAACATTATCCAGAACAGTGTTTGCTGACATCATCATGACGTCGGCAGTCAACAGAGGTGTTGACTGGTCAACTAACGTGTGGGTCCCGCATGTCATTGACTGCTAATTAACCTAACAGATTAATTAACTAAACTAGGTGATTAGGTTAATCTAATCAGGATTAATTAAGTTAATTAATTATTTAATTAATTAACTAATTAATAGTTTATTATATATATATATATATTTATTAAATCTTTTTTTTTGCTCTTAGGGGCATGGGCCCCGTTTGTCATTGGCCCAGAGGCCATAGCGGGCACGGGCGTTAATGGGCACAGCCCAAACGGGCGCTAGCCCGCGGGGGCGCACCCGACCGGGCAACAAGGGGCGAATGGTGGGCGCGGGCGCCAGCACGCCGGCATTGAGCTCCGACGGCTGCGACCGGGCGGAGCATGGGGAGGGCCGCGGCTGCCGACATGCAGCAGGGTGGCCAGAGGCGGACGACGTGAGCGCGAGGCTGCGAAGAGAGGGGCGGAGGCTCCTCGGTGCGACATAGGGCGAGCGGGGAGGAGCAACGCATGCGGGCGCGGCGAACTGGTGCGGGGGCTCGCACCCGACGCCATGAGAGGCGAGGGTGAGCGCGCCTAGGGCCTCGGTGGTCGCGAGCGGAGGCGGCCGGGGACGTGCCGGCCACGACAGACGGGGTGCGCGGGAGCAACGGCCGTCAGGGCGGTGCGTCTGGTGAGCGCGGACGGGGCGAGGAGCAACGGGTCGGCGCGGCGACGGGCGCGACTGAGCGGCCGAGCGCGCGCACTGGGCGGCCAGGACGCGTGGGGGGGGGGTTGCGCGACGATGGAGCGAGCGTAGGGAGCAAAGGGGAGTGGAGAGGGGCGAGGCCTCACAGGGAGTTCGTGGGGTCCGGGACAGTGGGCTCGGGGAAGGTTGGGGAGGACGACGGGGACGACACGGCGGAGCGGGAGGCAGGCCGGTGGGGTGGAGGAAGCAGTCCGGCGGGGGGGGGGGATTGGAGCTCCGGGCGCCGGCGTCGGCGTCGACGTGCAGGGGCGAGGGGATCGGGAGTCCTCCCGATCCAGATCCAGCGGGGGGGGGGGGGTGGAGTGGTGCGAGTGGGGGGTGGTTAGGTTAGGGTTTGGGTGAGGGAGTGGATAAGGGGGGCCGGGTGGGATGGGCCGATGCCCATGGGTAGCCGGGGGGGGGGGTTCCTTTCTTTTGATTTGTTTTCATTTGTCTTTCTTTTGTGTTTCCTTTTAGTTAGCAAATAGTTTTACAAAAATATAACCCCTACTCCTAAATTAGCATAATAATATATTCCACTACCTCAACAAGCTTGTTGACCAAATGAACTAGTTTAATATTTGTTTAGAATTTTAAAAGCATTTAAATAATTATTTTGCCACTGTTTTATCTACTCTTGTGCATTTAAGTATTTTATTTAGATATGGGTCCTTCACCATAATTGCTTATGATTTATTTTACACCTCCCAAACATTTTAGGTTTAACATTTGAAAACCTTTGTTGTTTGCCTGATTTTAAATTTTGAATTTGAACCGGTTTTGGATCAACGTGAGATTAGCAACCGTAATAATGGTGACGTGGCATCATTAACGGCGAGGGTTACTGTAGCTTAATTATCCGGGCGTCACAATTCTCCTCCACTACAAGAAATCTTGTCCCGAGATTTAAGAGGTAGTGAAAGGGGGGAAGGTTTGGTAACGAATCTAGCGGGTCCTCTCATTCTGGCTTGCTCTTCTCGAAGAGTCCGGTCCAATACGTTGATGTCTTCATTCCTTTGATTCCGGTCATCATGATGAAGTCGACATCCTTTCTTCAGGATCTTCATCGTACTTGCGAATAGGTAGCAGGGCTGATCGGCAATGACAGAATGCTATAGGGGTAATAATCTGGGATTAACCCATGAATGAGCATATGAGTACCTCTCGAGTTGAACAAATAAAACACATCGAGAGTGAGGTTTGAAGGTACAATAAGAGGTTCCAAGCAAATAGATAGTTGCTCCAAGTCTGAACCAGAGTGATAAAGGGGTTCAGAGTAGCGAGAGTAAGTATAGCGTCTGATACCAGAATAGAGCACTCGGAAGGTGGCCCGTGAATTAAATACAAAGCCAAGCATGGGGAATAACCATTAGAAACAAGATTGTACAGGTGAGTCAGGTTTCGATCATGTGAAACTGTGGGTTATGGGCCCACCATGTGGGTTAAAGTAAGAAGGGCAGCGACATCTTGCATGGTCATGCAAGCAAGGCATGTCAGAGGTTAGCTTGTCGATTATGTCGGCAACAACGTCGGTACCAAGGGCGAGGGACGAAGAGAACCATTTTCCCGCTCGTTGAACGAGGCGGACCAATAGGCAAAGTTCTCGTCCATCGGTGGCTACCGAAATGCTATCAATAAATGCAACATGGTCTTACTGACACGGTTGTACACCAAGGTGTTTTCATAAGCAGGAAAATATCACTGCTTAGATCATATAGATCACAAGAAAGGTTAAACCAAACAATGGAAAGGAAAATATGATTATCAGAGTAACATAACAATGGAAAGGAAAATGTGTTTAAACACATCTTTCAAGGATATATCCTTCCCAAGGACAAGCGGAGCATGATATCCGTGGCAGGATATAATGTAGAAAACTCTTTAGGTAGGGGAGAGGAATTTCATGACATTACCCATACAACTGTGTTTGGATAATTGAGCAGGAAACATTTAGCATTGGGCTTCAAATGTTCTTGTTGAAAATCGGAGTACCACAAACATGCTTCGAGATAGCATTGCATGGTCTTCAAGCAAAGGTCAGACTTTGGATACTCAGAGGATTCATCAGGAATAACTTATAGAATAAGTTTTACAATTCCCTCATGGAAGAATGGTTAACCCTGCCAAAAAGGAACAACTATAACAATAGGTCCTCCGGCCAGGTGTGCTAGGCATGACATCACCTTGCCGGGTCTTATGAAGACTAGTGTTATAACTCTTGTAAATATGTTCCAACCATCATATCTGACGGAGATTCAGATATGATTGGTGTCAGGATACCGCAAACTCGGGATGCCTGGGAAGAGAGGTGCAACCAAATTGTCGAGATGACATTGTAAGATTCTCGGGAATTGAACAGTGGGAGCGAGTTCCGAAACAAGAGTTCATCATTAATTCAAGGGGGTGTGAGGAGGTGGCTGATTGACTCAGTGACAATTCATTGAGATTTTCAAAAGATGGATTTCCACACTTATGTGAACAAGGAGATAACATTTGTCAGATCAAATGATACAAAGAGGTATGCTTGAGGAAAAACATATTTGGTTAAGCATTGGTTGAAAGGTCCACCCAAAATATGGGTTTAGGTAGCATGATCAAAGTTAGGACGGTGATTCGATAATCAATGGCCTAAGGATGTAATGTTGACCATTAACTCCAAAGTAATAGGGTTGATAGAAGGGCGGAATCCAAACAGCGCCGTTCACCTGTTGGTATCCCGGTTAGAAACAACACAAGAAAGAATGGTGATGGTGAGAAGTATCACTATACCAAGAATTCTTAAGAGGTGGAGCAATTCTCACAACATCCTTGATATAAAAGGTGGTAATACTTCAAGGCAGAACGTAATACAAGCTCAATAGCAAGTGGCATCCACAACCTGAACAAGTTTATGATGAAAGAAAGATAAGGATGTTGTCGATGGTAACTCAAATTACCAAGGGACGAGGATGGTACTTACCATCAGGAACTTGGTTGATATCCTGGGAGGAGTCAAAATGTTGACGATGATCACGAGACATTTGTCGAGAGATTTCATGAAGATGTAATCGATCAGCGATGGCATCAAGTCAAAGGAATGATGAAGCGCAAGTTTATTGGAACCACGGGTACGACACAAACTCGAAACCAAGCTTGTTGTTCAAGGTGAAATGATATGACGAGGAAGATCGACATAAGCTTAGCCCATCGCCAAAAATTGTGCTCCGAGAAGAAGGAACAGGTAGCACAGTTAAAATTTAGCACAAAAATGATATAGCCAATCAGGCTAGAAATGACTTGAAAGATTATTAAACTCATAAGCAACGAAAATTACTTAGAGCTATCGTATCAGAGCGCGGAATCGATTCACTTAGGGATGTTCTCGGTTGACGACAATCCAGAACCCGTAGAGTGATTACGACAAGGAAAGACATTACTTCAACAAAGTTAGTAAGATGTGGTGCAATGGCCAGACATCTTTGAGGTACCAGGGGTAATACTCGAAGGCTGAACATGATAAAAGTATAACCGGGTCATTGACCTGTGACAGTAGATACTTCAACCTCGCCAAAAGTAGACAAGGCACTAGAATGAATTCCCATCAGATATATCAGATCAGGACAACATGGTCGAAACCATAACTATAAGGAATCAATTCAAGAATACCCAAAGAATCATACAACTGGATAATCATTTTGCAAGAAGCTTCCGAGACGGTCTACATCATTTTCATGGGCATGAACACAAAGTTCAAGGTCGACTCCCACTTCTTTAATGCATAACATTTCATTCACCTCTGGTTTTTCGAAAATGACATTAGTTGTTGAAAGTTTTTACCTGGTGCAATACCAGATAAGTATGGCACGTGAAATCTTTCAGGATCACTTAACACATGCTCAAAGCAGAGCACTTGGTTGACACAAGCATAGGATATAACTTGCCAAAGGCAGAGGACACAATTTACCAAAGGCATTATGTATCAGGGGAGAAACTCTCAAGGTTATTGAAAATGCTGGACACGGTCGGATAATAACCAAGCAAATGGTCTCGCGGACCACAAGGAACCTGATGTGAGTATCGGTACTCAATCAGAAGGGAAAAGAATGCAAGGTATCAGATTATAGAAACCATTGACTAATTAATTCAAATCTCAAATGCAAAGGAATTGCGATTTCCAAATCAAGGGATCAGAAGCAAACGCTCTGATTAAGGATGGATAAGTTGGATAGACCAGAGGCACAATTGACAACAAATAGTTTGGTCCAGAACCAGCTCATGTTCAGAATGACGTCTGAGTCGGAAAGATAATTTAGAAGGGTCGATTGATGATTGTGTGCATTCACACACATGTTGAATCAATAGGATCAAAATGACAGTGTCAAAAGATACTGGTGAATATTGCTAGTGATATGGGAGCATCCATAATGTAAGCATACAAGTATTTGCAGAGCAATAGTTTGAAGAGGATGCTCAGAAGGTCGGATAGTATTTCAGAGTATCTTATGAAGTATACGAACAACTGGGGATGAAGGTATGAACGTCAATTGTAGGTAGTTATCCATAAGGGCATATCGGTGGTAGGGGATTGTAAAGTCGATGGGCACAAGGGTCTCGGAAAATATCAAAGAGTATCTCCGAAATCTTCTGGTGCAGTCGGTGATCATCTGGACTGAAGGGCCTCTCCGGGAGAAAGTATTTTCGAGAACCTAAAGTTAGATTTTAGTAAAATTCGTTTAACCCGAATAGAAGAGAGTTCAGAATCCCAGAGTAAAGGTCGAGGAGTAAAAGATCCTAGTGCCACCCAATGGCGACGTGGGCCCGTAAGGCACAGAGCCAAGTTAGTAAAAGTTTTTGCAATGTCTAGACTCGACTTCGGCCAAGGAGTGTGGAAAGGGGATTCCTACAGGCAGTTGGCTCTGATACCAACTTGTGACGCCCCCGATTCAATCGTACACTAATCATGCACGCAAATGTGTACGATCAAGATCAGGGACTCACGGGAAGATATCACAACACCACTCTAAATCATAAATAAGTCATACAAGCATCATAATACAAGCCAGGGGCCTCGAGGGCTCGAATACAAGTGCTCGATCATAGACGAGTCAGCGGAAGCAACAATATCTGAGTACAGACATAAGTTAAACAAGTTTGCCTTAAGAAGGCTAGCACAAACTGAGATACAGATCGAAAGAGGCGCAGGCCTCCTGCCTGGGATCCTCCTAACTACTTTTGGTCGTCGTCAGCGGGCTGCACGTAGTAGTAGGCACCTCCAGTGAAGTAGGAGTCGTCGTCGACGGTGGCGTCTAGCTCCTGGACTCCAGCATCTGGTTGCGACAACCAGAAAGAAAGGAAAGGGGGAAAATGGGGGGAGAAAGCAACCGTGAGTACTCATCCAAAGTACTCGCAAGCAAGGAACTACACTACATATGCATGGGTATATGTGTAAGGAGGCCATATCAGTGGACTGAACTGCAGAATGCCAGAATAAGAGGGGGATAGCTAGTCCTATCGAAGACTATGCTTCTGGCAGCCTCCGTCTTGCAGCATGTAGAAGAGAGTAGATTGAAGTCCTCCAAGTAGCATCGCATAGCATAATCCTACCCGGCGATCCTCTCCTCGTCGCCCTGTTAGAGAGCGAGCACCGGGTTGTATCTGGCACTTGGAAGGGTGTGTTTTATTAAGTATCCGGTTCTAGTTGTCATAAGGTCAAGGTACAACTCCAAGTCGTCCTGTTACCGAAGATCACGGCTATTCGAATAGATTAACTTCCCTGCAGGGGTGCACCACATAACCCAACACGCTCGATCCCATTTGGCCGGACACACTTTCCTGGGTCATGCCCGGCCTCGGAAGATCAATACGTCGCAGCCCCACCTAGGCATAAGAGAGGGGTCAGCACGCCGGTCTAACTCCTATGGCGTAGGGGTCTGGGCCCATCGCCCATTGCACACCTGCACCTTGTGTGGGCGGCTGAAAGCAGAACTAGCCCCCTTAATACAAGAGCAGGCTTACGTTCCAATCCGGCGTGCGCCGCTCAGTCGCTGACGTCTAGAAGGCTTTGGCTGATACCACGACGTCGAGTGCCCATATCTTTCCCGCGTAGTTGGTTAGTGCGTATAGGCCAGTAGCCAGACTCAGATCAAATACCAAGATCTCGTTAAGCGTGTTAAGTATCCGCGAACGCCGAACAGGGCCAGGCCCACCTGTCTGCTAGGTGGTCTCAACCTGCCCTGTCGCTCCGCCACAAAGTAACAGTCGGGGGCCGTCGGGAACCCAGGCCCACCTCTACCGGGATGGAGCCACCTGTCCTTTCAGCCCCCTCATCAGAATCACTTGCGGGTACTCATCGAGCTGACCCGACTTTAGTCACCATCTGTATAATATGTATGTATGTATAGTATATACCCGTGATCACCTCCCGAGTGATCACGACACAATAGTATAGCAAGGCATACTGACAAGAATGTAGGGCCAATGATGATAAACTAGCATCCTATACTAAGTATTTAGGATTGCAGGTAAGGTATCAATAGATGTAGCAACAATGCCAGGCTATGCATCAGAATAGAATTAACGGAAAGCAGTAACATGCTACACTACTCTAATGCAAGCAGTATAGAGGAGAATAGGTGATATCTGGTGATCAAGGGGGGGGGGGCTTGCTTGGTTGCTCTGGCAAGAAGGAGGGGTCGTCAACTCCGTAGTCGAACTGGGCAGCAACACCGTCGGTCTTGTAGTCTACCGGAGAGAAGAGGGGGGAGAAACAATGAATACAATGCAAACAGATGCATATCAATGCATGATATGACATGTAACGATGCTAGGTGCGCCCAATCGCGGTAGTAGGTGATACCGACGAAGGGGGGAAACATCCGGGAAAGTATCCCGGTGTTTCGTGTTTTCTTGCAAAGGTACCGGAGGGGGAAAGTTGTGTGTTTGGTATGCTAGGGGTGTGTGGCGGACGAACGGGCTGCGTATCCGGATTCGTCTCGTCGTTCTGAGCAACTTTCATGTAGAAAGTATTTTCATCTGAGCTACGGTTTATTTTATATTAATTTTAAAAGATTTAAATCATTTTTAAGATTTACTTAATCATTTTAAAACAACATTATCCAGAACAGTGTTTGCTAACGTCTTCATGACATCAGCAGTCAACAGAGGTGTTGACTGGTCAACTGACGCGTGGGTCCCGCATGTCATTGACTGCTAATTAACCTAACAGATTAATTAACTAAACTAGGTCATTAGGTTAATCTAATCAGGATTAATTAAGTTAATTAATTCTTTAATTAATTAACTAATTAATATTTTAATTATTTTATTTTTATATATATATATTTATTAAATCTTTTTTTTTGCTCTCAGGGGCATGGGCCCCGTTTGTCATTGGCCTAGAGGCCATAGCGGGCACGGGCGCTAATGGGCACAGCCCGAACGGGCGCTAGCCCGCGGGGGCGCACCCGACCGGGCAACAAGGGGCGACTGGTGGGCGCGGGCGCCAGCACGCCGGCGTTGAGCTCCAGCGGCTGCGACCGGGCGGAGCATGGGGAGGGCCGCGGCTGCCGACATGCAGCAAGGTGGCCAGAGGCGGACGACCTGAGCGCGAGGCCGCGACGAGAGGGGCGGAGGCTCCTCGGTGCGACACAGGGCGAGCGGGGAGGAGCAACGCATGCGGGCGCGGCGAACTGGTGCGGGGGCTCGCACCCGACGCCATGAGAGGCGAGGGTGAGCGCGCCTGGGGGCCTCGGTGGTCGCGAGCGGAGGCGGCCGGGGACGTGCCGGCCACGGCAGACGGGGTGCGCGGGAGCAACGGCCGTCAGGGCGGTGCGTGTGGTGAGCGCGGATGGGGCAAGGAGCAATGGGTCGGCGCGGCGACGGGCGCGACCGAGCGGCTGAGCGCGCGCACTGGGCGGGCAGGACGCGTGGGGGGTGGGGGGTTGCGCGACGACGGTGCGAGCGTAGGGAGCAGAGGGGAGTGGAGAGGGGCGAGGCCTCACAGGGGGTTCGTGGGGTCCGGGACAGTGGGCTCGGGGAAGGTTGGGGAGGACGACGGGGACGACACGGCGGAGCGGGAGGCAGGCCGGTGGGGTGGAGGAAGCAGTCCGGCGGGGGGGGGGGGGAGGGGGGGTTGGAGCTCCGGGCGCCGGCATCGGCGTCGACGTGCAGGGGCGAGGGGATCGGGAGTCCTCCCGATCCAGATCCAGCGGGGGGGGGGTGGAGTGGTGCGAGTGGGGGGTGGTTAGGTTAGGGTTTGGGTGAGGGAGTGGATAAGGGGGGCCGGGTGGGCCAAGGGGGAGCTGGGCTGGCCGGGTGGGATGGGCCGATGCCCATGGGTAGCCGGGGGGTTCGTTTCTTTTGATTTGTTTTCATTTGTCTTTCTTTTGTGTTTCCTTTTAGTTAGCAAATAGTTTTACAAAAATATAACCCCTACTCCTAAATTAGCATAATAATATATTCCACTACCTCAACAAGCTTGTTGACCAAATGAACTAGTTTAATATTTGTTTAGAATTATAAAAGCATTTAAATAATTATTTTGCCACTGTTTTATCTACTCTTGTGCATTTAAATATTTTATTTAGATATGGGTCCTTCACTATAATTGCTTATGATTTATTTTACACCTCCCGAACATTTTAGGTTTAACATTTGAAAACCTTTGTTGTTTGCCTGATTTTGAATTTTGAATTTGAACCGGTTTTGGATCAACGTGAGATTAGCAACCGTAATAATGGTGACGTGGCATCATTAACGGGGGGATTACTGTAGCTTAATTATCCGGGGATCACAATTCTTGGTGCATCTTAACTTGCTGTTTAACAACTTGAACATAAGGTTTATTCAGACCTGGACCAACTTCGAAATTTGCATATGAGGACTTACCGGAATTGTTATATGTTGTTCCCGGCCTCATTTAAACTTGCTTTGATGTGTTGCTCTTGTTTGCATCATCTCTTGCCATGAGTAGCCTCATCTAGATTTGTCATGCATCATGCTTGTTGTGCATCATGTCATGTTCATGTGTGGTGTGTTTACTATGTTGTGTGCTTCTTTTCGATAGTTCTTGTTTCGTTGCGATCATGAGGATTCGTTCGTCTACGCTTGGTTCGGCTTCATGCGTTCGTCTTCTTCATGGACTCGTTCTTCTTCCTTGCAGGATTTCAGGAAAGATGTCCGCTACCCTGGATCTCACTACTATCATTCTATGCTAGTTGCTTCGTTCTATCACTTTGCTGCGCTACCTATCACCTGTTTATCAAACCTCCCATATTGCCATGAACCTCTAACCTTTGACACTTTTCCTATGCAAACCGTTGCTTGGCTATGTTACCGCTTTGCTCAGCCCTCTTATAGCATTGCTAGTTGCAGGTGAAGTTGAAGATTGCTCCATGGTGGACATGATTTTGGTTGGGATATCACAATATCTCTTATATTATTAATGCATCTATATACTTGGTAAAGGGTGGAAGACTTGGCCTTTTGCCTGGTGCTTTGTTCCACTCTTGCCGCCCTAGTTTCCGTCATACAGGTGTTATGTTCCAGGATTTTGCGTTCCTTACGCGGTCGGGTGATTTATGGGACCCCCTTGACAGTTCGCTTTGAATAAAACTCCTCCAGCAAGGCCCAACATTGGTTTTACCATTTGCCTCACCAACACCTATACTTTTCCCTTGGGAGTCGCTCTCTCGAGGGTCATCTTTATTTTAGCCCCCCCGGGCTAGTGCTTGTCTAAGTGTTGGTCCGAACTGAGCTGCCTGCGGGGCCACCTCGGGGCAACTTGAGGGTTGGTTTTACTCGTAGCTAGTCTCATCCGGTGTTGCCCTGAGAACGAGATATGTGCAGCTCCTATCGGGATTTGTCGGCGCATCGGGCGGCTTTGCTGGTCTTGTTTTACCATTGTCGAAATGTCTTGTAAACCGGGATTCCGAGTCTGATCGGGTCTTCCTGGGAGAAGGTATATCCTTCGTTGATCGCGAGAGCTTATCATGGGCAAAGTTGGGACACCCCTGCAGGGTATAATCTTTCGAAAGCCGTGCCTGTGGTTATAGGAAGATGGGAATTTGTTAATGTTCGGTTGTAGATAACTTGACACCAGATACGAATTAAAATGCATCAACCATGTGTGTAGCCGTGATGGTCTCTTTTCGGCGGAGTCTGGGAAGTGAACCCGGTTTCTGGGTTATGTTTGACGTAAGTAGGAGTTCAGGATCACTTCTTGATCACTACTAGTTGACGACCGCTCCGCTTGCTCTCTTCTTGCTCTTATTTGCGTATGTTAGCCACCATATATGCTTAGTCGCTGCTGCAGCCTCACCACTTTACCCCTTCCTTTCCAAGCTTTGCTAGTCTTGATACCCATGGTAATGGGATTGCTGAGTCCTCGTGGCTCACAGATTACTACAACAATAGTTGCAGGTACAGGTTGTGCAATGATCATGACGCGAGAGCGATGCTTGCTTGCGTTGATTTCTTCCTCTGCTTCTTCTTCGATCAGGGGATTGGTTCCAGGTCGGCAGCCTGGGCTAGCAGGGTGGATGTCGTTTGAGTTGCTGTTTGTGTTTCATCCGTAGTCGGATGATGCTCTTATGTATTGTGATGTTGTATTCGTGTGGCATTGTTTGCCTCTTGTATGTATCCCCATCTATTATGTAATGTTGATGTAATGATATCCACCTTGCAAAAGCGTTTCAATATGCGGGTCTATCCTTGGTGGGACCTTCGAGTTCCTTTTGGATAGGGTCGCATATTGGGCGTGACATCGGGTGTGATAGATCCTAACGTTCAAATACAACGGGTGTAAGCCAGATTTACACACGCAATACACTTAGGTTGACTTGATGAGCCTAGCATATACAGACATGGCCTCAGAACACGGAGGACCGAAAGGTCGAGCATGAGTCGTATAGAAGATACAATCAACATGGAGATGTTCATCGACATCGACTAGTCCATCTCACGTGATGATCGGACACGGCCTAGTTGACTCGGATCATGTTTCACTTAGATGACTAGAGGGATGTCTAATCTGAGTGGGAGTTCATTGAATAATTTGATTAGATGAACTTAATTATCATGAACTTAGTCTAAAATCTTTACAATATGTCTTGTAGATCAAATGGCCCACGTTACCATCAACTTCAACGCGTTCCTAGAGAAAACCAAGCTGAAAGATGATGGCAACAACTATACGGACTGGGTCTGGAACCTGAGGATCATCCTCATAGCTGCCAAGAAAGATTATGTCCTAGAAGCGCTGCTAGGTGAATCACCAATCCCAGAGAACCAAGAGGTTATGAACGCTTGGCAGTCTCGTGCTGATGATTACTCCCTCGTTCAGTGCGGCATGCTTTATAGCCTAGAACCAGGGCTCCAAAAGCGTTTTGAGAAACACGGAGCATATGAGATGTTTGAAGAGCTGAAAATGGTTTTCCAAGCTCATGCCCGGGTCGAGAGATATGAAGTCTCCGACAAGTTCTTCAGCTGTAAGATGGAGAAAAATAGTTCTGTCAGTGAGCACATACTCAAGATGTCTGGGTTGCACAACCGCTTAACTCAGCTGGGAGTTAATCTCCTGGATGACGCGGTCATTGACAGAATCCTTCAGTCGCTTCCACCGAGCTACAAGAGCTTTGTGATGAACTTCAATATGCAGGGGATGGAAAAGACCATTCCTGAGGTGTATTCAATGCTGAAATCAGCGGAGGTACAGATCAAAAAGGAACATCAAGTGTTGATGGTGAATAAAACCACTAAGTTCAAGAAAGGCAAGTGTAAGAAGAACTTCAAGAAGGACGGCAAGGGAGTTGCCGCGCCCGGTAAGCCAGTTGCCGGGAAGAAGTCAAACAATGGTCCCAAGCCTGAAACTGAGTGCTTCTATTGCAAGGGAAGTGGTCACTGGAAGCAGAACTGCCCCAAGTACTTAGCGGACAAGAAGGCCGGCAAAACCAAAGGTATATGTGATATACATGTAATTGATGTGTACCTTACCAGTACTCGTAGTAGCTCTTGGGTATTTGATACCGGTGCGGTTGCTCATATTTGTAACTCAAAGCAGGAGCTGCGGAATAAGCGGAGACTGGCGAAGGACGAGGTGACGATGTGCGTCGGGAATGGTTCCAAGGTTGATGTGATCGCCGTCGGCACGCTACCTCTACATTTACCTACGGGATTAGTTTTAAACCTCAATAATTGTTATTTAGTACCAGCTTTGAGCATGAACATTGTATCAGGATCTCGTTTAATTCGAGATGGCTACTCGTTTAAATCCGAGAATAATGGTTGTTCTATTTATATGAGAGATATGTTTTATGGTCATGCCCCGATGGTGAATGGTTTATTCTTAATGAATTTCGAGCGTAATGTAACACATATTCATAGTGTGAATACCAAAAGATGTAAAGTTGATAACGATAGTCCCACATACTTGTGGCACTGCCGCCTTGGTCACATTGGTGTCAAGCGCATGAAGAAGCTCCATGCTGATGGACTTTTAGAGTCTCTAGATTATGAATCATTTGACACATGTGAACCATGCCTCATGGGCAAAATGACCAAGACTCCGTTCTCCGGAACAATGGAGCGAGCAACCAACTTATTGGAAATCATACATACTGATGTGTGCGGTCCAATGAGCGTTGAGGCTCGTGGAGGATATTGTTATGTTCTCACTCTCGCTGATGAATTGAGTAGATATGGGTATGTCTACTTGATGAAACACAAGTCTGAGACCTTTGAAAAGTTCAAGGAATTTCAGAATGAGGTAGAGAATCAACGTGACCGAAAGATAAAGTTCTTACGATCAGATTGTGGGGGAGAATATTTAAGTCACGAATTTGGTACGCACTTAAGGAAATGTGGAATCGTTTCACAACTCACGCTGCCTGGAACACCACAGCGTAACGGTGTGTCCGAACATCGTAATCGCACTCTATTGGATATGGTGCGATCTATGATGTCACTTACCGATTTACCGCTATCATTTTGGGGATACGCTCTAGAGACAGCTACATTCACTTTAAATAGGGCATCGTCTAAATCCGTTGAGACGACACTGTATGAATTATGGTTTGGGAAGAAACCTAAGCTGTCGTTTCTAAAAGTTTGGGGATGCGATGCTTATGTCAAGAAACTTCAACCTGAAAAGCTCGAACCCAATTCGGAAAAATGCATATTCATAGGATACCCTAAGGAAACCATTGGGTATACCTTCTACCTAAGATCCGAAGGCAAGATCTTTGTTGCCAAGAACGGGTCCTTTTTGGAGAAAGAGTTTCTCTCGAAAGAATTAAGTGGGAGGAAAGTAGAGCTTGATGAAGTACTACCTCTTGAAACGGTAAGTAGCGCAACTCAGGAAGATGTTCCTGTGGTGCCTGCACCGACAAGACAGGAGGTTAATGATGATGATCAAGATACTTCGGATCAATCTCCTACTGAACTTCGAAGGTCCACAAGGACACGTTCCGCACCAGAGTGGTACGACAACCCTGTCTTGGAAATCATGTTGTTAGACAACAGTGAACCTTCGAACTATGAAGAAGCGATGGCGAGCCCAGATTCCAACAAATGGCTTGAAGCCATGCAATCCGAGATAGGATCCATGTATGAAAACGATGTATGGACTTTGACAGACTTGCCCGATGATCGGCGAGCGATAGAAAACAAATGGATCTTTAAAAAGAAGACGGACGCGAATGGTAATGTTACCATCTATAAAGCTCAACTTGTCACTAAGGGTTATCGACAAGTTCAAGGGGTTGACTACGATGAGACATTCTCTCCTGTAGCGAAGCTAAAGTCCGTCCGAATCATGTTAGCAATTGCCGCATACTATGATTATGAGATATGACAAATGGACGTCAAAACGGCATTCCTTAACGGCCATCTTAAGGAAGAACTGTATATGATGCAGCCGGAAGGTTTTGTCGACCCTGAGAATGCTAACAAGGTATGCAAGCTCCAGCGATCCATTTATGGGCTGGTGCAAGCATCTCAGAGTTGGAACATTCGCTTTGATGAGATGATCAAAGCGTTTGGGTTTATGCAGACTTATGAGAAGCCTGCGTTTACTAGAAAGTGAGTGGGAGCTCTGTAGGATTTCTCATATTATATGTAGATGACATACTTTTGATGGGAAATGATATAGAACTTTTGGACAACATTAAGGCCTACTTGAATAAGTGTTTTTCAATGAAGGACCTTGGAGAAGCTGCTTACATATTAGGCATCAAGATCTATAGGGATAGATCGAGACGCCTCATAGGTCTTTCACAAAGCACATACCTTGATAAGATATTGAAGAAGTTCAATATGGATCAGTCCAAGAAAGGGTTCTTGCCTGTATTGCAAGGTGTGAGATTGAGCTCGGCTCAATGCCCGACCACGGTAGAAGATAAAGAAGAGATGAGTGTCATCCCCTATGCCTCAGCCATAGGGTCTATTATGTATGCCATGTTGTGTACCAGATCTGATGTAAACCTTGCCGTAAGTTTGGTAGGAAGGTACCAAAGTAATCCCGGCAAGGAACACTAGACAGCGGTCAAGAACATCCTAAAGTGGGGCCCCCGTAGCTCCACCGATGTACTCCTTTCACCCATATATACCTACGTACCCTAAAACTTCTAGAACAGAAGATAGATCAGGAGTTCCGCCGCCGCAAGCCTCTGCTGGAGGGGGAACCCATCACTGGTGGCCATCTTCATCATCCCGGTGCTATCCATGGTGAGGAGGGAGTAGTTCACCCTCGGGGCTGAGGGTATGTGCCAGTAGCTATGTGTTTGATCTCTCTCTCTCTCTCATGTTCTCTCTCATGTTCCCTCTATGGCACGATCTTGATGTATCACGAGCTTTGCTATTGTATTTGGATCTTATGATGTTTCTCCCCCTCTACTCTCTTGTGATGAATTGTGTTCCCCTTTGAAGTTATCTTATCGGATTGAGTCTTTTATGAGAACACTTGATGTATGTCTTGCCATGCTTATCTGTGGTGACAATGGGATATCATGTGCCACTTGATGTATGTTTTGGTGACCAACTTGCAGGTTCCGCCCATGAACCTATGCATAGGGATTGGCACACGTTCTTGACTCTCCGGTAGAAACTTTGGGGCACTCTTTGAAGTACTTTGTGTTGGTTGGATGAATCTGAGATTGTGTGATGCATATTGTATAATCATGCCCATGGATACTTGAGGTGACAATGGAGTATCTAGGTGACATTAGGGTTTTGGTTGATTTGTGTCTTAAGGTGTTATTCTAGTACAAACTCTTTTATAGATTGATCTGAAAGAATAACTTTGAGGTGGTTTCGTACCCTACCATAATCTCTATGTTTGGTCTCCGCTATTAGTGGCTTTGGAGTGACTCTTTGTTGCATGTTGAGGGCTTGTTATATGATCTATCTATGTTATTATTGTTGAGAGAACTTGCACTAGTGAAAGTATGAACCCTATGCCTTGTTTCCTATCATTGCAATACCGTTTACGCTCACTTTTATCATTACTTAGCTTGCTGTTTTCATATTTTCAGATTACAAATACCTATATCTAGCATCCATATTGCACTTGTATCACCATCTCTTCGCCGAACTAGTGCACCTATACAATTTACCATTGTATTGGGTGTGTTGGGGACACAAGAGACTCTTTGTTATTTGGTTGCAGGGTTGCTTGAGAGAGACCATCTTCATCCTACGCCTCCTACGGATTGATAAACCTTAGGTCATCCACTTGAGGGAAATTTGCTACTGTCCTACAAATCTGTGCACTTGCAGGCCCAATAATGTCTAAAAGAAGAAGGTTGTGTAGTAGACATCAAGCTCTTTTTTGGCGTCGTTGCCGGGGAGGCTAGGTAAAAGGGCACTCACTCACACCCCGTCAACTAAGCTCTTTTCTGGCGCCGTTGCCGCGGAGGTTAGTGCTTGAAGGTATATCTTTAGATCTTGCAATCGAGTCTTTTTGTTTCTTGTTTTATCACTAATTTAGTTTATAAAAGAAAACTACAAAAAATGGAATTAAGTTTGTCTCATACGCTTCGTCTTTTTAATATCTTTCGTGAGTATGATGGAAAGGAAAATTGTGCTCAAGTGCTAGAAGAAGAATGCTCTAAAATGCTTGGTACTGAATCTTTGAATGATGAGCATGATTGCAATTTTGTTAGTATGAACTCATTGAATATCCTTAGTACTAATGATGATTGCTCTAGTCATGATGAAAGTATATCTTATGAGCATGTCAACTTTTGTGGAGTGCATGTTTGCATAAACACACCAAATAGAGAAGATATATATTGCAAGAGGCATAAATATTTAGAAACTAAGAAGTTGCAAGAAAGGCTATATAAGAGTGCGGAGAATTTAAGATATCTTTCCCGTTGTGAATTTTGCAATAAGCAAGATCATTTACATCTCCAATGCAAATTGTTTCATGATCGGATCGTGTCCAAAAATTGTGATGATTTGATCTCCCTTTCTCATTACAATGAACTTAGGTTGCTTTTGGGTTGTGAAGAGTTGAAACGTTTAACTAAGCCTATTCCAAAATTTAATCTTATGCATTTTCTTGATATTGATCTAGAAAAGATTTATTTGTTTTGTGCGGAGAATTGCATTGAAAATCCTTATATTGCCAGTTACATAAAGAAAAGAAAGCAAATAGAAGATGAAGAGAATACTAATGAAAGGGAATAGACTTCCCAATCCCCTCCTATTATTTCTTATGATGAATCAGGTTACGAGGAGGAGCTTTCTATTCAACCAATCTCATCAATAAGGAGCTCAAAGAGGAAGGTTGAACCCACACATAATATGAAGAAGAAAAAGAAAATAAGGAGCAACAAAGGTAGAAAGGTATCCCTCCCAAATTATGTTGCTCCTACTACTCATTGTGATGATGATAATTTCTATACTATTGGTGCTATCAATATTTTTAATGATGAGAGTGATTATGCTTATGATATGAAAGGGCCCAAGCTTGAGGAAGCTATGTTTGATGAGGATGAAATATTTGAGAATATATTTGCTGAAATTAGTGTTTGTCCCAAGCTTGGGGATGCTATGTTTTATGAAGATGATATTTTTAGCATCCCAAGTTTTGATATGCAAAGTTGTTATGATGATAGCATGCCTCCTACCTATGATGATTATATTGATGAAAGTGGGTTTGGAAGAGTGTCAACTTTAGGAAGTAGTGATCCCACTATTTTGGAGGATGTTGAATTTTATTGTGATGAATATGAAAGTGGATTTGGAAGAGTGTCAACTTTATTTAGTGATTCCACTATCTTGGGAGAGGTTTCAATCGATTATGATGAGAACGAAGTTGCTACTTATGATGATTATTGTGATGAAACTTATGCTATAAAAAGTAGTGATGATTATATTTACAAATCTTGTCATGATTATGATTACCCTTTCTCTGAACATTACTCTTTTAATGTGGAAACAATTTTTAGTGTTCAAGTCTCTTATGATACTCCCACTATTCCGAATGAGAAGAATTTTGCTTATGTGGAGAGTAGTAAATTTTCTATGCTTGTAGATCATGAAAAGAATGCTTTAGGTGCTGGTTACATTGTTGAATTCATTCATTTTTCTACTGAAAATTATTATGAGGGAGGAATATATGCTTGTAGGAATTGCAATAATGTCAAGTTTCCTCTCTATGTGTTGAAAATCTTGAAGCTATGCTTGTTTTACCTTCCTATGCTAGTTGATTATTGTTCCCATAAGTTATTTGCTCGCAAAATCCCTATGCATAGGAAGTGGGTTAGGCTTAAATGTGCTAGTCATATACTTCGTGATGCTCCCGTTATGTTTCAATTCTTATCTTTTATGTGAGCATCATTGCCATCATCATGCCTAGCTAGAAAGGCATTAAAGAAAAGCGCTTGTTGGGAGACAACCCAACATTTATCCTTACTGTTTTTGTGTGTTCACATGATTATGCTACTGTAGTAATAATGTTTTATAAGTTTTGTTTCAATAAAGTACCAAGTAAGACCTTTAGGATAGCTTACGGTGATAGTTGTGTTGATCCTGCTGAAAATCAGAAACTTTTTCACCCAATAAATTAGTTTTGTTAATTCACATAAACATGCTTTTGATCTGATTCTTTTTGCTCCGGATTGTTACACAATTGTCTTATGACTTCCTAATTTAGTAGGATTTTTCGAGTTCCATAAGTATATGTTTGATACAAATTACTACAAACTGTTCTGTTTTTGACAGGTTCTGTTTTCTATGTGTTGTTTGCTTATTTTGATGAATCTATGAGTAGTATCGGAGGGTATGAACCATAGATAAGTTTAAGTACAATAGATATTACACCAATATGAATTTAGAATGAGTTCATTACAGTACCTAAGTGGTTGTTTTACTTTCTTATACTAACGGAGCTTACGAGTTTTCTGTTGAGTTTTGTGTTGTGGAGTTTTCAAGTTTTGGGTAAAGATTCGATGGACTATGGAATAAGGAGCGGTAAGAGCCTAAGCTTGGGGATGGACAAGGCACCCCAAGGCAATATTCAAGGACAACCAAGATCCTAAGCTTGGGGATGCCCCGGAAGGCATCCCCTCTTTCGTCTTCGTTCATCGGTAACTTTACTTGGAGCTATATTTTTATTCACCACATGATATTTGTTTTTCTTGGAGCGTCATTTTCTCTTGTTAGTATTTTCTTTCTGTTATTTATAATAATGTTTTGCATATTTATTTTCAATAAAAATGTCAAGGATAGCCTTTGCCATGCCTATTTTGCTAATATACATGTTGCTGTTTGAAAACAGAAAGTTTACCGCTGTTGCAAAAATTCCCTAGAAAAGTCAGAGAGTGGTATAATGTTGAATCTTTTTTCATATTGAGATCTGATAAATTTATTACATTGGGAATTTTAGTTCACAATTTTTGGAGTTAGGGAAGTATTGATACTCTTGCACTCTTTATAGACTGTACTGTTTTGGCAGATTGCTGTTATGTTTGCGTTGTTTGCATATGTTTGCTTGTTTAAGGATTCTATTTGAGGATAGGAGTATTAAATATGCAGAGGCATTTAGTATGCAATGTGGAATAATAATTTTAGTGATTTGTTACAATAGAAAATGATAAGGTTTTGCATTGGTTTATACTAACCTATCTCACGAGTTCTTGTTGAGTTTGGTGTGAATGAAGCTTTTTGATAAAAAAAAGAGAAAGCATGATATGGGAGGAATTAAGGAGACTCAAAATTTCAAGCTTGGGGATGCCCAAGGCACCCCAAGATAATATTTCAAGAAGTCTCAAGCATCTAAGCGTGGGGATGCCCCGTTAGGCATCCCACCTTTCTTCTCCAACAACTATCGGTTAGTATCGGTTGAGCCTAAGTTTTTGCTTCTTCACATGAGTTGTGATATCCTTGTATTGTCATTTTATTTTGTTTTGCTTGCTGTTTGAATACAATACCAAGATCTGAAATTCTTAAATGTTAAAGAGTCTTCGCATATTTACATAATTATTTAGCTACTCATTGATCTTCACTTATATCTTTCGGAGTAGTTTGTCATTTGCTCTAGTGCATCACTTATATCTTTTAGAGCACGGTGGTGTCTTAATTTTGAAGAAATTTCTAGTCTCTCATGCTTCACTTATATTATTTTGAGAGTATTAAATAGCATGGTAATTTGCTTAAATAATCCTAATATGCTAAGCATAAAAGAATTGTAAGAATTCTTATGAGTGTGTTGAATAGTAAGAAAAGTTTGATGCTTGATAATTGTTTTGAGATATGAAGATGGTGATATTAGAGTCATGCTAGTTGAGTAGTTGTGAATTTCAGAAATACTTGTGTTAAAGCTTGTGATTCCCGTAGCATGCACTTATGGTGAACCGTTATGTGATGAAGTCGGGGCATGATTTATTTATTGATTGTCTTCCTTATGAGTGGCGGTCGGGGACGAGCGATGGTCTTTTCCTACCAATCTATCCCCCTAGGAGCATGCGCGTAATACTTTGCTTTGATAACTTGTAGATTTTTGCAATAAGTATACGAGTTCTTTATGACTAATGTTGAGTCCATGGATTATACGCACTCTCATCCTTCCACCATTGCTAGCCTCTCTAATACCGCGCACTTTTCGCCGGTATCATACACCCACCATATACCTTCCTCAAAACAGCCACCATACCTACCTATCATGGCATTTCCATAGCCATTCCGAGATATATTGCCATGCAACTTTCCACCGTTCCGTTTATTATGACACGCTCCATCATATTGCTAGCATGATCATGTAGTTGACATTGTATTTGTGGCAAAGCCACCATTCATAATTCTTTCATACATGTCACTCTTGATTCATTGCATATCCCGGCACACCACTGGAGGCATTCATATGGAGTCATACTTTGTTCTAAGAATCGAGTTGTAATTGTTGAGTTGTAAGAAAAATAAAAGTGTGATGATCATCATTTTTTAGAGCATTGTCCCAAGTGAGGAAAGGATGATGGAGACCATGATTCCCCCACAAGTCGGGATGAGACTCCGGACGAAAAATAAAAAAAATAAAAATGAAAAAAAGAGGCCATAAAAAAGGGAGAAAAGGCCCAAATAAAAAAAATTATAGAAAAAGAGAGAAGGGACAATGTTACTATCCTTTTACCACACTTGTGATTCAAAGTAGCACCAAGATCTTCATGATAGAGAGTCTCTCATTTTGTCACTTTCATATACTAGTGGGAATTTTTCATTATAGAACTTGGCTTGTATATTCCAATGATGGGCTTCCTCAAATGCCCTAGGTCTTCGTGAGCAAGCGAGTTGGATGCACACCCACTTAGTTTCTTTTGTTGAGCTTTCATATACTTATAGCTCTAGTGCATCCGTTGCATGGCAATCCCTACTCACTCACATTGATATCTATTGATGGGCATCTCCATAGCCCTTTGATACGCCTAGTTGATGTGAGACTATCTTCTCCCTTTTTGTCTTCTCCACAACCACCCTTCTATTCCACCCATAGTGCTATATCCATGGCTCACGCTCATGTATTGCGTGAAGATTGAAAAAGTTTTGAGAATGACAAAAGTGTGAAACAATTGATTGGCTTGTCATCAGGGTTGTGCATGATTTAAATACTTTGTGTGGTGAAGATAGAGCATAGCCAGACTATATGATTTTGTAGTGATAACTTTCTTTGGCCATGTTATTTTGAGAAGACATGATTGCTTTGTTAGTGTGCTTGAAGTGTTATTATTTTTATGTCAATATGAATTTTTGTGTTGCATCTTTCGGATCTGAATATTCATATCACAATTGAGAAGAACTACATTGAAATTATGCCAACTAGCATTCCACATAAAAAATATCTTTTTTATCATTTACCTACTCGAGGACGAGCAGGAATTAAGCTTGGGGATGCTTGATACGTCTCCAACGTATCTATAATTTTTGATTGCTCCATGCTATATTATCTACTATTTTGGGCAATATTGGGCTTTATTATCCACTTTTATAATATTTTTGGGACTAACCTATTAACCGGAGGCCCAGCCCAGATTTGCTGTTTTTTTGCCTATTTCAGTGTTTCGAAGAAAATGATTATCAAACGGAGTCGAAACGGAACGAAATCAACTGGAGAAGTTATTTTTGGAAGGAAACCCACCTGATGGACTTGGACCCCACGTCAGAAGATACGGGAAGTGCTCACGAGGGTGGGGGGCGCGCCCACCCCCTAGGGCGCGCCCCCTGCCTCGTGGGGCCCTTGTAGCTCCACCGATGTACTCCTTTCACCCATATATACCTACGTACCCTAAAACTTCCAGAACAGAAGATAGAACGGGAGTTCCGCCGCCGCAAGCCTCTTTAGCCACCAAAAACCTCTCGGGAGCCCGTTCCGGCACCCTGCCGGAGGGGGAACCCATCACCGGTGGCCATCTTCATCATCCCGGTGCTATCCATGACGAGGAGGGAGTAGTTCACCCTCGGGGCTGAGGGTATGTACCAGTAGCTATGTGTTCGATCTCTCTCTCTCTCTCTCGTGTTCTCTCTCGTGTTCCCTCTATGGAACGATCTTGATGTATCCCGAGTTTTGCTATTGTAGTTGGATCTTATGATGTTTCTCCCCCTCTACTCTCTTGTGATGAATTGAGTTTCCCCTTTGAAGTTATCTTATCGGATTGAGTCTTTTATGAGAGCACTTGATGTATGTCTTGCCGTGCTTATCTGTGGTGACAATGGGATATCATGTTGTGGGGACCCCGACTCATAAGTTGTGATCACCGAATGCACGTGTACAGTGATCCCAGAGATCAATGCTCACTGTACACACAGAAGCTGAATAACAAGAGTCTTACATCCGTACATGCCGTCTTACACAAATTATGACCTTTATGGTCAAGTCTTACATTGATGAAGCCTCAAGGGCTGAACATGAAAGAAAATGTAAGCAGCGGAATTCTTTGTCGTTAAGCAGAACCATGCCACATGCCTTAACCCTACAGGCATTCTGAATGGGAAGCGTCCTAGTTCGCATGTTCGTCTCCAAAGAACTCTTCTGAGGACTCCTGCTCTTCCATGCCTGGCCAGTTAAATAACCAGTGGCAAGCCAATGAGTACTTTGAATGTACCTGCAAGCAACCCATGATTTGGTTCAAAGTAACAATGCAACTATACAACAGGTAAGCAACCTAGCTTCAAGCTAGTTGAGATGTCCTATCGACTTGTGAGATATGCATCAATGAACATGGGTAACCTTGAGAATAGGTTACAGATATCAACATAAATAGGGTTTGGATAAATGCCATTTCATTCAACATGTCAAGTCACCACCTTGACACAAATAGTTCTCTTCCACACACACATGCACCGAGATTGTAAAATTTCTGGACATAGTTTAAGTAGCACCTCCAACTGTCCATGACCGTGGACACGGCTATTCGAATAGTTTGACACTCTGCATAGGTTGTGCACTTTACCCACAAGATCCGGGAAGCTTTCGTGTCATCCACGATCCCACAGTACCTCAATACTCGGGGGAAGCACCCGATCATTACCTTTCCCTAGACGACACTAACATAGGGTCCACTCGTTGATACACGACCCTCGTGTATAAGCAAAAGATCATGGGACTCTTCCCTTTTCACATTATTACGCATACACGAAGGGACCAACAGTGTGTCCGGTGCCCTGTGAAAACAGTCATGGCCGCCTATCCAAGCATGACCCCGTCCCGAGAGTGACCTCAAGTCACCCCCGTCACTGGTAATGTGGGCACCATGCTAGTATCAGCCTAAGTAATCAATAATGCCCCGTACCATAAAGGGGTAGAGTGGTTGCACATGTTTGGTTGGGACGGTAGTCACACATAAATCTAATCCATCATTTTACTCACACACACCAAAAGCTCTCTTTGGTACACCACTTCTTCCTCAAGTGGTGACCTTAGTTCAACATCTCCCAAGGGCATTAGGGGTACCCGATGGGGTTTTCGAAATAATGTAACCATTTAACCACGAAGAGTTCATGGTACACATGCATCATTATGCATCAACTAGTCTCTTGACAATGCAATCATGAACAAGGTAAGGTCATGAGTAGGGGTATGCATCATGGGGTGGTTCACAACAAGTTTACCACCGTCATATTTCATCATCATGCAATCAGAAAAGGGGTACCGATGAACAAGAGGGGTGTCATGGTCAAAGGGCTGCTTGCCTTGATTGGCTCATTCTTCGAGGTCTTCAAATCCTTCTCCTCCTTCTTCTTTAGCAACTTCGTCAAATACGGGATCTAAACGTCGCAAGAGAGAGAGGCGAGGGAGAAGACAGGCTGACAGGCGGGGCCTGCTTGTCATCCCTAACCCTGCGACAGAGGGCCGGCGAGCTCACCGGCGACGTTTCCGGGCACGGCGGGGTGAGCTGGTGGCACCGTTGGGCTCCTCGTTGTGTCGCCATTCGGGTGGTGCCGGAGTTGGCCGGAGGGGAGCAGGGGTTCACCGGCGACGAGGTTCGCGGCGGAGGAGCATTGGGCGGTGGTTGTTCCGGTCGACTCCGGCTGCAAATGAGGCGGGGGAGAGAGGGGAAATGATTAGTGGGAGGAGGCGGTTTCAGATCAGGGCAAAGGAGGAGCGGGGGAGGCCTGTACCTCGCGAACTCCGGTGAGCCAAAGCGGCAGAGCTCGAGCTCGCGTGCCTCTGGAGAGGATTGGGTGGTTCAGGGGGGTGTTTTGCAGCTGTAGAGGTCGACTGGTGAGGAGAGGAGGGCTCAGGAAGGTCTTATATATCCGGGCCAGGGCTTGCTGTGGACCCATGCGCCGGCGAGGTTGTTGCCGTTGCTGTATGTCACGGGGGCTCAAATGGGCGTGTCCGGGGTGTTTGTGGAGGTGTTCTACGCCCATAGGAAGGGAGAGAAGGAGCGGGGAAGCGTTAGGGCAGCGCGCGTGTGAGCGTGTTCATTGGAGCTCTCGGGTGGCCATGGTGCGCGTGCGAGCAGGGGCAGGAGATAGAGGGGAAGAAGGGGGCCGACCAGCTGCTGTGCCTCGGACGTCGAGGCGTCTTGTCGGGCGCGCTGGGGAGGCCCGAGGTGGCTGGAGGTAGTTGGCAGGGGGCGTCTACAGTGCGGGAGCGCACTGTAGCGCGCTCCAAAGCGTGCAAATAGCCGGCATGCCATTTTTTGGCAAAGTGGGCACGACCAAGCATGTCTGGTAGCTCTAGGGAGGAGTAAAGAATGAGGGGAAAGCCTTGGATGCCATGGATGGCCAGTAGGAGAGGAGTGGGGTTGAGAGAGAGGGGGAAATGGGCTGTCCAGAGAGAGAAAGTGGGGTTTTGCCCATCCAATAATTGAGCTATGGATTTTCCATTCTTACTGGAGGTGCAAGGGGACTAGGAGGGGCTGTGGTAAAAAGTGGAGCTCATGGAGGTTAGTGGAAGAGCCCCAAAAAGGGTTCTTAGTTAACATGGAGAAGGTGTTTGATATGGTTTTGGGGTACTTGCACTAATTTACTTCTTGTGGAACTTGGCAGGGGTGTTTGTCATGAAAAAATGACAGGGAAAAAGGAAGATGAGCTCATTTGGAAGAGTTTGCTAATGAAACTTTAGCAAACCCTAGAAATTAGCATAAATGAACTTGTGTAGATCTAGTTGA
The DNA here is from genome assembly GCF_018294505.1 of Triticum aestivum. NCBI lineage: Eukaryota > Viridiplantae > Streptophyta > Magnoliopsida > Poales > Poaceae > Triticum > Triticum aestivum. Next base: position 375,963,850 of record NC_057807.1, read on the forward strand.
GCAAATCACTTCTCCTTGATGCACCACTTGGTGTAGTGGCCTCATTTGGTCATGTGAACATGCTCACAAAAGTTGGGGTCAAGGAGAGAAAGTTGGTAGTACAAAGTTGTTCAAATTTGATTCTGGTCAGTGAGGGTTTTGAGGCACTTTGATCAAGATATCATTTTCTCCAATTTGTGCCATTTGGTCTAGATACATTATTAGACCATTGGAGCATTTGCACCAAGTTTGAGAACATTTGGACATGTTTGGCAATATGGAGTTGCTCAAACTTCAAAATGGACAGAAATGGTCTTGAAGAGATTTGGTGATGTTATGTTGTTCTCCAAGACCTGAGGCTTGGCAACATCATCCCATATGTCATATGTGACATGCTAGAAGTTTCTTGGAAATTCTAGAGAATATTTCCTTTGTAAATATTTCAAAAGCTTGAAATATCCAGAAATGGTTTTTGAGCGGTTTGACCAATATTTTGAACATGACCATGTGTTGAAACTCTTATATATGGACAATATATGTCCACTGAGTTTCCCTAAATTTTCACAAATATTTTTAAAATGTTAAAATAATTTTAACCTATTAAAGACCATTTCTGGCCTAAAGAAAAAGCCTTTAAATAAATAGCAAAATGACTTTTAAAATTATACTTTTGTGGTTTTTGGGAGTCCTATACCTAATAGGAATCAAACATACTCTTTGAAAGATTTTTCATACCCCAATTCAAGTACTTGTAGTGCAAACCTCAATTTAGGGGGTTTTGGAAAACTAAATTTAGAAAATACTTTTTGGCCAAATTATTTTTGTAAGAAAATTCTATATTGTACTATACACATGGTATGATCATTGGGCAGAAGTTTTGGATCAAGGAAAGGATAGAAGGTGAAGCTATGTTGACTGTTAAGAGCACTTGAAAACACAGAGAGAAAACCAACTCAAATAAAAAGTCAAATAATGCAAAAGTTTTTGTCAAACCACACTTTATCATGATTTTATCATCTTAAGTGTTGTGCCATGAAAATCAGGGTGTGACAGACCTACCCCCCTTACAAGAATCTCGTCCCCGAGATTCCCAAACCAGGCGCGGAAAGGAGTATGGAAACTTGGATTCGGGGTAGTCTTCACGTCCTCATACTGCTTTTGTTTCGGAGTGGTGCTCCATTGAACCTTTAGGTACTTGATGGTGTGGCTCCGCGTATGATGTTCGGCTTGATCCAGGTTGCTAAGGGGTTTCTCACATAGGTCCGGATGGGCTAGGGGTCGATGGCTCGATGATCGATGTCCTTATTAGTGGTCGGGCTAGCTAGGAAGTCGAAAACACTCCCGGAGTTGTATCATGTGGGAACATTACGCACAGTGGGTAACTCAGGTGGTAACTCTAGCTGGTAGTCGTCTATCCTTCGTCTTGCAGTGACCTCGGAGGGGGTTGTTAAATCTTGGCATAAGCTTCCTTTTGACATGGAAATGCTTGGTTCCTTTGAGAGAAGTGGCTTGCAGATTCACCTGGTCTTCGACGCGGATGTTTACTTCTTGACGATGGTGGTTGGTGTAGTTCTTCCTTCTAGACATGGCGGTTGTAAAATGTCTTCTAATCAGCTACATGACTCTTCTTCCGTTTTTGGGTAGACAAGTATGTCGCCAAATAAAGATGACAACTAACTTGTCCAAGTATTCCATGAAGTCTATGGGGTATGCAAAGTAGGTTTTGGTATTGGTGGTGGTCTTGATTGAGCATTGGCAAAGGTCTTCTCGTCCTAGAGCCAAAGCCCGTGGTCATGATCCGACCATGTTGTGGTTTGGTAAGGCTTAAGGGTTTCAAGGATTCTAGTGTGCGAGTGAATGTTTATCATCCCATCCTTGAGCACAGTTTCCGAGATGCCAATTGTGCTATCTAGTCTTCCAAGCAAATCACTTTATATTTCTCAAAGAAACCTCCCGTATAGGTCAACTCCAATCATCATTCATACTATTTATATCCTCATGGCTTCCGCGAGGAGGTCTAACAGAATCATACATGTCAACTATCCCCAAACTCATGTGTATGGTTATCCCTATGTAAAAATCCATGAGTAGAGCATAAGCTGCTAAGCTTGAATTAAACCTGACAATCCAAGTGCCCGACCTATCCTTCCAAGGCCTAAGATAATGCATTTCTATCCTAAGGAAACACATCATATACCACTCCAAGATCTTGTTTCCTTTTGTATGAATCAACTCCAACAACCCATTAACTTCCATTAATCACTACATAATCCATTAATTCTACAAATCCAACGCCTATGCTGGTGTTCCACATGATCTCCTAACGTCCTTATAATCCCCAATACTTGAAAAGGCTATCTCTACTATAGTCAGTCCACCGATTTCCATTATCATGGTCAAGTAACCTCCAAGGTCAAGTTTATATCAACTCCGACATTTAATCCAATCTCCTAGTTTATTTTCCGCCGAGAAACATGGTATCACAATCAAGATTATCGGTCTAATTCCAATTTAATCCGAACCATGTAGACTTACTCAGCATCTATACTCAACTAGGATCACCTATTTAAATCCAAATCTTGTGTCCAATGAGAATTTCCACACTTTCCCCCAAGTCATTATCGTAATATCAACTATCTCCTATCAATATCCCCTGGCTAAGTCAAATCCTTCTACTTCCAAGAATTTCAGCTTGTGATCATAATTGTCCTATTAAATCCAATTTACTCAGGGGTAATGAAAGCTATGCTACTCTATAATCATGATCCTACCAAGTTCATCTACCAACATGAAAGCCTTATAATCCTCCGAAGAGTCTCAAATAATTCCTCAAGGTCACTGATATAAACTCATCAAGTCATTTGTCCTCTGTTCCTATATCCTCAAATTGCTCTTCCCTATGGCATCGCCAGTTCTTGTGCTATCTTAGGATGATAATGTGCTCGTTCACTATGTCCACTAGTTCCCTAATGAACCTAGTGATAAGCAAGGTTACGGAGGCTTAACAGGTTCTCTTGCAATTCTGTGGGTTAAGCACATGGTTAAGGATTCGAGCTAGGGTATCTTATGAAGTCTCGAAGGGTCTAGGAATGGGTTTCTAATCTTGAGGGGCAACCATAACTCTAAGGGGCTGCACTTGGTCAAGGAGGTTGTAGCAAAAGTCTTCAGTGCTGGTTGGTTGCCAGAGTAGAATCCTTGGTGTATCTTGTCTTGCCAGCCTTTAGTTGAGGAGAGAGATGAGAGGGAGAGGTAGCATAGAGGAGGGGAATGCCTAAAGGGGGTTCTATAGTGCTAGTGCAAACAAACGGGTGCAAAAAGGGCCAAACCAAAGAAACAGGGTAAGGAAGGTGATATAGTCTCGTACTTGTTGCCTAGGGCAAAAGTGTGACCTATATCAAAACAAAAACAAATAAAAACAAGGAACACACAATCATGGTTCTATTCGAACCATCATACGGACTCGGCTGCGCATAGGGGTTACACGACTCATCCTACCCTAGGGGTTCTCGGACTCAGTAGTCGTGCCTTGTGCCTCGTGCAGTCTCCTGAGTTTTCCTCAGGTGTTGCTCCATCTCTTGTTTGATGAAACAATCTGGGTTGAGCCTAAAGAATCTTCGACAACTTATCGCCTGATGAGGTGATGGGGTGATGGTGGCTCCTCGTGGCTGTCTTTGACTTGGTCCTCTCTTGTCTTCTTAATCATGATGATCACTTTTGCTTTCTAAGGCGTCGATGGTACCAGGTTTGTAATACTCTATGCAAGGACATTAACAAGGCATAGTAGAGGTCCAACATGTCGGTTACGTTGATGACAACATCGACACCAAGAGCGGGGGATGAAGAGAACCGTTTTCCTTCTCACTATAGTGAGGCGGACCAAATGGCGAGGTTCTCATCAACTAGTGGTTGCAGTTACAACAATGGTAAGGACATGGTTGCTCTATAGCGATGTATATCGTGATCTTTCATATCTTACACCCTGATTGTCATAGGACAAGGTTGCATCATCCTGGGGAAAATTCAAAGGTATCTCCATCCTCTGGGTCTTCATGTCCTCATTCCTCGAAGATGTATCTTCTGTTGGTATCGTCTTGTTGTGGTGTCGCCAATGTTGTGTTCAGAAGATGTGGGTGGATGTCTGACAAGGCATCCTCCTTCTAGACTATCCACAAGGATTTCAAGGAATCCGGTGGTCAGGGGCATAAGGGTTCTAGCGACCAAAAGTTTTGAAGGGGAAAGAGATCCATAAGGGAAGTTTACCTTAGTCTTCCAAAAACTAAGAAGGGAAGAGAAGTATAGATAGTTTTGAAAACTAGTAATAGTTTTAGAAATAGTTTTACCCTAACTAAAGACCATGCTAACTAAGGCTTCCTATAGTCAGGATGGCTCTGATACCTGCTCTGTGGGGACCCCGATTCATAAGTCGTGATCACCGAATGCACGTGTACAGTGATCCCAGAGATCAATGCTCACTGAACACACAGAAGCTGAATAACAAGAGTCTTACATCCGTACATGCCGTCTTACACAAATTATGACCTTTATGGTCAAGTCTTACATTGATGAAGCCTCAAGGGCTGAACATGAAAGAAAATGTAAGAAGTGGAAATCTTCGTCGTTAAGTAGAACCCATGCCATCTGCCTTAACCCTACAGGCATTCTGACTGGGAAGCGTCCTAGTTCGCATGTTCGTCTCCAAAGAACTCTTCTTCGGACTCATGCTCTTCCATGTCTGGCCAATTAAATAACCAGTGGCAAGCCAATGAGTACTTTGAATGTACTCCCAAGCAACCCATGATTTGGTTCAAAGTAACAATGCAACTGTACAACAGGTAAGCAACCTAGCTTCAAGCTAGTTGAGATGTCCTATCGACTTGTGAGATATGCATCAATGAACATGGGTAACCTTGAGAACAGGTTACAGATATCAACATAAATAGGGTTTGGATAAATGCCATTTCATTCAACATGTCAAGTCACCACCTTGACACAAATAGTTCTCTTCCACACACACATGCACCGAGATTGTAAAATTTCTGGACATAGTTTAAGTAGCACCTCCCAACTGTCCATGACCGTGGACACGGCTATTCGAATAGTTTGACACTCTACAGAGGTTGCGCGCTTTACCCACAAGATTCGGGAAGCTTTCGTGTCATCCACGATCCCGCGGTACCTCAAGTACTCGGGGCAAGCACCCGATCATTACCTTTCCCTAGACGACACTAACATAGGGTCCACTCATTGATACACGGCCCTTTTCACATTATTACGCATACACGAAGGGACCAATGGTGTGTCCGGTGCCCTGTGAAAACAGTCATGGCCGCCTATCCAAACACGACCCCGTCCCGAGAGTGACCTCAAGTCACCCCCGTCACTGGTAATGTGGGCACCATGCTAGTATCAGCCTAAGTAATCAATAATTCCACGTCCCATAAAGGGGTAGAGTGGTTGCACATGTTTGGTTGGGACGGTAGTCACACATAAATCTAATCCATCATTTTATTCACACACACCAAAAGCTCTCTTTGGTACACCACTTCTTCCTTAAGTGGTGCCTTAGTTCAACATCTCCCAAGGGCATTAGGGGCACCCGATGGGGTTTTCGAAAGAATGTAACCATGAAGAGTTCATGGTACACATGCATCATTATGCATCAACTAGTCTCTTGACGATGCAATCATGAACAAGGTAAGGTCATCAGTAGGGGTATGCATCATGGGGTGGTTCACAACAAGTTTACCACCGTCATATTTCATCATCATGCAATCGGAAAAGGGGTACCGAGGAACAAGAGGGGTGTCATGGTCAAAGGGCTGCTTGCCTTGACTGGCTCGTTCTTCGAGGTCTTCAAATCCTTCTCCTCCTTCTTATTCAGCAACTTCGTCAAATACGAGATCTAAACGTCGCAAGAAAATAACGGAAAAATAAGACAATAATAAAACAGAAAAGTCAAAGTGCTCAGAAAAATGTCAACTTATTTTTGTAAAATACTAGGGTGAAAACCAAGGTTGGAAAAAGCGGTAGGCGTAAGCGAGGTGGTTGGCCTTCGCCTAGTACCTAGTCGGTGCCTAAGCGTCCTAGGCGCGGCCTAGGCGGTAATATAGTTTTGCTCGCAGTGTATTTGCGATTATTAGATGGGTGTTGATATTCGTTTAGGGCATATAAATAAGTTAATAATCGTCTACTGCCATTGGAATATAACCCGTTTGGCATATCAGTGCAGTGTGTGGCATGATTTCTTGCTTGGGTAGGCAATTCCTTGCTTGCCATGCCTAGACCTCCATTTATGCCCTAGGAGAGGCGTTTGGCCATTACCTAGCGCCTAGGCGTGCCTAAGCGCCTCCTAGGCACTGCCTTTTCCAACAGAGGTGAAAACTAAGAAGGGAAAAATTCTTAGTTTTGGATTTGGAGTGGCATAACAGGAGAAATTGATTTACAAAGGTATATTAAATGCTTAAAATCACATTTAAATATTTACAGGGAAGAAAAGGTTGTTGGATTTGAATGAAAGTTGCACCATTAAATAGGTAGGATTATTACAAGAATTTAGGAGTTGGAATTATTGCATTTGGACTATTATTTAATCCTGTGGAATTTTTGCAAGTTTGACACAAAAGAAAAAGGAAAAGGAGCACTGTGCCTGCTGGGCCAGAACAGCCACAGCGCAGCAGGCCCAGCCAGAGAGGCGGCCCAGCGCACTGGGGCACGCACGCGCGCCAGGTTTAAACCTGACGGACGGGGCCCAGGCGTTAGCAAGAGAGAGAGGCGAGGGAGAAGACACGCTGACAGGCGGGGCCTGCTTGTCATCCCTAACCCTGCGACAGAGGGCCGGCGAGCTCACCGGCGACGTTTCCGGGCACGGCGGGGTGAGCTGGTGGCACCGTTGGGCTCCTCATTGTGTCGCCATTCGGGTGGTGCCGGAGTTGGCCGGAGGGGAGCAGGGGTTCGCCGGCGAAGAGGTTCGCGGCGGAGGAGCGTTGGGCGGTGGTTGTTCCGGTCGACTCCGGCTGCAAATGAGGCGGGGGAGAGAGGGGTAATGATTAGTGGGAGGAGGCGGTTTCAGATCGGGGCAAAGGAGGAGCGGGGGAGGCCTGTACGTCGCGAACTCCGGCGAGCTAAAGCGGCGGAGCTCGAGCTCGATGTCGAGCTCGGGTGCTTCTGGAGAGGATTGGGTGGTTCAGGGGGGTGTTTTGGAGCTGCAAATGTCGACTGGTGAGGAGAGGAGGGCTCGGGGAGGTCTTATATATTCAGGCCAGGGCTTGCCGTGGACCCATGCGCCGGCGAGGTTGTTGCCGTTGCTGTATGTCACGGGGGCTCAAATGGGCGTGTCCGGGGTGTTTGTGGAGGTGTTCTACGCCCATATGAAGGGAGAGAAGGAGCGGGGAAGCGTCAGGGCAGCGCGCGTGTGAGCGTGCTCATTGGAGCTCTCGGGCGGCCATGGTGCGCGTGCGAGCAGGGGCAGGAGACAGATGGGAAGAAGGGGGCCGACCAGCTGCCATGTCTCGGACGTCGAGGCATCTCGTCGGGCGCTGGCCGGAGGTGGTTGGCAGGGGCATCTACAGTGCGGGAGCGCACTGTAGCGCGCTCTAGAGCGTGCAAAATGGCCGGCATGCCATTTTTTTGGCAAAGTGGGCACGGCCAAGCATGTCTGGTATCTCTAGGGAGGAGTAAAGAATGAGGGGAAAGCCTTGGATGCCATGGATGGCCAGTAGGAGAGGAGTGGGGTTGAGAGAGAGGGGGAAATGGGCTGTCCAGAGAGAGAAAGTGGGGTTTTACCCATCCAATAATTGAGCTGTGGATTTGCCATTCTTACTGGAGGTGCAAGGGGACTAGGAGGGGCTGTGGTAAAAAGTGGAGCTCATGGAGATTAGTGGAAGAGCCCCAAACAGGGTTTTTAGTTAACATGCAAAAGGTGTTTGATATGGTTTTGGGGTACTTGCACTAATTTACTTCTTGTGGCACTTGGCAGGGGTGTTTGTCATGACAAAATGATAGGGAAAAAGGAAGATGAGCTCATTTGGAAGAGTTTGCTAATGAAACTTTGGCAAACCCTAGAAATTAGCATAAATGAACTTGTGTAGATCTAGTCAATCAAATCACTTCTCCTTGATGCACCACTTGGTGTAGTGTCCTTATTTGGTCATGTGAACATGCTCACAAAACATGGGGTCATGGTGAGAAAGTTGGTAGTACAAAGTTGTTCAAATTTGATTCTGGTCAGTGAGGGTTTGGAGGCACTTTGATCAAGATATCATTTTCTTCAACTTGTGCCATTTGGTCTATATACATTATTAGACCATTGGAGCATGTGCACCAAGTTTGAGAACATTTGGACATGTTTGGCAATGTAGAGTTGCTCAAACTTCAAAATGGACAGAAATGGTCTTGAAGAGATTTGGTGATGTTATGTTGTTCTCCAAGACCCGAGGCTTGGCAAGATCATCCCATATGTCATATGTGACATGCTAGAAGTTTCTTGGAATTTTTAGAGAATATTTCCTTTGTAAATATTTCAAAAGCTTGAAATATCCAGAAAGGGTTTTTGAGGGGTTTGACCAATATTTTGTACATGACCATGTGTTGAAACTCTTATATATGGACAATATATGTCCACTGAGTTTCCCTAAATTTTCACAAATATTTTTAAAATGTTAAAATAATTTTAACCTATTAAATACCATTTCTGGCCTAAAGAAAAAGCCTTTAAATAAAATAGCAAAATGACTTTTAAAATTATACTTTTGTGGTTTTGGGGAGTCCTATACCTAATAGGAATCAAATATACTCTTTGAAAGATTTTTCATACCCCAAATCAAGTACTTGCAGTGCAAACCTCAATTCAGGGGTTTTTGGAAAACTAAATTTAGAAAATACTTTTTGGCCAAATTATTTTTGTAAGAAAATTCTATATTGTACTATACACATGGTATGATCATTGGGTAGAAGTTTTGGATCAAGGAAAGGAAGTATAGAAGGTGAAGCTATGTTGAATGTTAAGAGCACTTGAAAACACAGAGAGAAAACCAACTCAAATAAAAAGTCAAATAGTGCAAAAGTTTTTGTCAAACCACAGTTTATCATGATTTTATCATCTTAAGTGTTGTGCCATGAAAATCAGGGTGTGACACATGTGCCACTTGATGTATGTTTTGGTGACCAACTTGCGGGTCCCGCCCATGAACCTATGCATAGGGGTTGGCACACGTTCTTGACTCTCCGGTAGAAACTTTGGGGCACTCTTTGAAGTACTTTGTGTTGGTTGGATGAATCTGAGATTGTGTGATGCATATCATATAATCATGCCCATGGATACTTTAGGTGACAATGGAGTATCTAGGTGACATTAGGGTTTTGGTTGATTTGTGTCTTAAGGTGTTATTCTAGTACGAACTCTTTTATAGATCGATCCAAAAGAATAACTTTGAGGTGGTTTCGTACCCTACCATAATCTCTACGTCTGTTCTCTGCTATTAGTGGCTTCGTAGTGACTCTTTGTTGCATGTTGAGGGCTTGTTATATGATCTATCTATGTTATTATTGTTGAGAGAACTTGCACTAGTGAAAGTATGAACCCTAGGCCTTGTTTCCTATCATTGCAATACCGTTTACGCTCACTTTTATCATTAGTTACCTTGCTGTTTTTATATTTTCAGATTACAAATACCTATATCTACCATCCATATTGCACTTGTATCACCATCTCTTCGCCGAACTAGTGCACCTATACAATTTACCATTGTATTGGGTGTGTTGGGGACACAAGAGACTCTTTGTTATTTGGTTGCAGGGTTGCTTGAGAGAGACCATCTTCATCCTACGCCTCCTACGGATTGATAAACCTTAGGTCATCCACTTGAGGGAAATTTGCTACTGTCCTACAAACCTGTGCACTTGCAGGCCCAACAACATCTACAAGAAGAAGGTTGTGTAGTAGACATCATACGCCACACCCCTCTCGATGAACAGGACCTCCGTTTCAACCGTAGTGTTCCAACACAAATCCGTTTCGTCCGTTTTGCAGTATGCCACACTCCTCCCGATCAACAGGACCCCCGTTTCAATCCTAGGAGGTTCGTTTCCTCTGTTTTGCGGTACGCCAGACCCCTCCCGATGAACAAGATCCTGTTTCGAACGTGGCCGGTAGAACACAAGGCCGTTTCCTCTGTTCTGCGGTACACCAGGCCTCGTTTCCATCGCCTGTTCCGTCCAAGCCCTCCCGATGAACACGAAGATGCATTCTGTTCCGACCCAGCCGGTTGGCTCCCCATGAACACGACGACGAGGTTGTTTCTCCATTCCGACCGAGCCATGTACACGAGCCCTGGCCGTACGTATGCATGAGTACGCATTCGAGACCCCGCCCGTATGTACGTACGTGGCCGTATTTTCTTTCTTGCACTATGGCCGCTGTACGTACATGTACATGCTACGTGTGCGCCTCTACATCCACCAGTATGTACGTACACGTTCGCGACCAGAATGACAACGCTACGTATGCTTCGACCAGGTGGGTCCCGACTGTCAGGCACTTCCTTGCATGCGAAGATGTAGCTGGTGGGTCCCAGCAGTCAGGGGGGCGAATCATTTTTTTTTGCCCGGACGCACTTCCTTGCGTGCGAAGATGTAGCTGGTGGGTCCCAGCAGTCAGGGGGCGAATCATTTTTTTGCCCGTAATATGGACGCACTTCCTTGCGTGCGAAGATGTAGCTGGTAGGTCCCAGCAGTCAGGGGGAAACATTTTTTTCGCGAAATATGGTGGCCCGTCCGGTGGGTCCCTGCTGTCAGGTGGCGGAATAATTATTTTGCACGTAATAAGGAGGCACTTCCTTGCGGCTGCCGTGGACCCAGCTGTCAGCCTCTCCATGTACAGTACTCTTCCGATGGAAGTCGGTCATTGACCACATTGACCACGGCGCGCCGAGAGCACCACGACGTTGGATGACGGTGAGGCCTAGGAAGGGGATGATGCGGAGCTGGAGAAGACGTAGCAGTGGATGCCCACACGAAGAGGAGTACGAGGGTTCACTGGTTCGGCTGCGGTGTGAGGTTGTCGTCGTCGTAGAATAACAGGGGGTGTGGGTTAGTAGAGGGATGGCCTGGCCAGCGGTGGGAGTAGTAGGGGGCGGTGAAGCCTCCGCGGCATCACAACCGGCCACGAGAGGCAGGAGTACGCGACACGACCGGCGTTGGTTTGGGCGGCTGGAGCAAGAAGACCAGAGGTTGAAGAAGCACTACGGCTATTGGATGAACATCGTACGGTAACAGGAGCTAGAATCGTTCATATTGACTAAGTTGACAAAGCCCTCCATCCCCGTCAACTTGGTAGGCCCACATGTCAGCCTCCCACTATACTGGGTTCTAGCTGGCAGGGAGAGTATTCATTTTTTGTGCATAATAAGGAGGCACTTCCTTGCGTGCAAAGATAGCTGGTGGGTCCGACCTGTCAGCGGGGGGCACCTTTTTTCACGAAATACAGAGGCCCTTCCGGTGGGTCGCAGATGTCAGGTGGAGGAATCATTATTTTGCGCGTAATAATGAGGCATTTCCTTGTGTGCGGTCGTGGACCCAGCTGTCAGCCTCTCCACGCACAGTCTACTTCCGATGGTGTCGTTCATTGACCATGTTGACCACACCGCGCCGAGCGCATCCAAGGTGGTGGACGACGACGAGGCCCCGGACAGCAATGAGCCAGAGATGGGAAGACGCGGGAGTAGAGTCTCAGACGGAGAGGTGTACGAGGGTTAACAAGTTCTAGTGCGGTGTGGTTCGGCAGTTGGTGGAGAAGAACAGGAGGTGTGGAGGGGTGAAGGGATGGCCTGGCCAACGGTGGAGTAGCGCTTCATAGCGAAGCGTGCTAAGCAGAGCTGCTAGCAGCAAGAGGCGGGAGGTGGTCCCGGCGGCGCTGGAGGAAAAAGACGAGAGATTGAAGATGGATGCTAGTCGTTGGATGTAAATCCAACGGCTAACATGTCAGAATCATTTGTTGACTAAATTGACAACGGCTAACATTTTTTTAGAATTTATAGTCTTTTTTTGCGCGGTAGAATTTACAGTCAATTTGATCTTTTTTTGAATTACAGTCCATTAGCTGGGCTGGGTGAACAAATAATGTAGCGTCCATGCGGCCCATTTATTTTATTTCCTAAAAAATTACAGGCCATTTGCACTTTCTCGAAATACACGATTTTGCTGGGCTGATTCTAATTATAATGTTGGGTTGGGCCAGCAATGTTATCAAAAAATAAAAAGGGGCTGAGCATTTTTATAAATATATTTAAATAATAAGTGATATTATTACATTTGTCCTTAAATCTTACCAAGCTTTTGTACACAATCACTAGGATTTTCGTGCCAAAACAATCCAGAATTTTATTGTTAAGAAATTATTTTTATAAGTTAATAAGATATGGGATATTGTTTTCTTACATATGTAAGTATCTGTTAAATATATGATGACAATCAAAATAATATATAATAACATATAAAATAATATATATATATATATATATATATATAATATAGTTAGAAGGGAAACATAAGTTGGACCTGGCGTTCCTATTCTTATATAGAAAAATAGAACAGACCTCTGCGTTTTCTTCAAAAAAATACATAAATTGGGCTCCCGATATTCAAGAAAAATAAAACCTCGGATGGGAGGTCCACAGGCCGGTCGATACATGACGGCCCTCAAGAAAATACAAACAGGACTATGGACCTCCCATCCGAGGTCGTGGGTTGCGCATGTTAAAAATGAAAGCCTAGACGGGGCAGCCCAAAACCCAGCTGATACTTGCTGCCCCAGTGATAATAAATGATACCTGCCAGCTCCCCGGCTTCGTTGTGAATTTATCCCCTATAGTAACTATGTTGAAGCACCTAAAAAATGTAACTATGTTGACAAACCCGTGGGCCCCAATGTCAGTATAGCATTAGGAGGAAGTTTTTTCGACGAGGCACTTGCTTGCGTACGGCCATATACTTGCTGGGTCCCGACTGTCTGCCTCTCCACGTACAGTCCTCTCCAGATTCCTCTCGTTTGTTCAGCATGTTCACAACGGGAGACAGCGGCGTCGCAGCGAGCGCACAAAGGCGTAGGAGGGGATCCAACCACCTGAGGAAGTGCCTTATTATTAATGAAACTACTAAACCAGCCTAGTGGCCAAGTGACACTACCCGATAGCTGTTCTGTCCGGGTTCGATTCCACCTGTGCAGGGAAAATATCTCCAATTTTTTTGCCTCTGCCTTTATTGACATGTGGGTCCCCATTGTCATCTACGCACACCACATCCAACACTTGCCAAAACTTCGTCCCTTGTTTTCTCTGTGTTTCGCACACTCGACATTGTGTGGGCATTTTGACTGTGCATCATATGAAGATGTGCTATGCATGAATGTTCATGAGCATGATGTTAACTGGCTGGTAGTTCAATTTTTGATCATGAATAAAACTTCCAACATGATGTTAACCCTGTTTGAAAAGGCCGTGTTAATATAAATGCTTTGCCTATGAAAGTTGCAGTTTCTTATCCGAAACTGAACTTGCAGTTTCTTATCTGAAATAGAAACTTGCAGTTTCTTCTCTGAGAATCACATTGTCTGCACTTTTATACTCCTATGAAACTACATTTTTTTAAGTGCTAAAAATAGATCTCTAGAATTCATAAAATACTTCATATGCTCAATACTGCAAATCTGAAATTCAAACGACATTCATATCTGAAAGTACTCTCAAAATACACAACACAAAACACAATTCACAACCTGCAAATACTGACAACCCTAAGCTCCTCCTGACAATTCACAACCTGCCCGACTATTGGGCTGGGGGGCAGTCCCCTCCTATTCCTCGGCGGCAGACAGCCGCCCCGTGATACGATGTGAACGGCGAGGGAGAGGATGGCGGGGAAGCGTCATCGGGCCAACTGCTTTTCTCCTCTTGCAGTTGGGTTTGGTCGATGAAGAGTCCACCGGCTCACTCTGGCAAGACACTCTCACAAACGACACCCTGTAGATGCTCGAGCCTTCAATCTCTGGTGGATGCTCCATCTGGGATCGATACTCCCACCACCGCTCCCTCACGATCGAATTCGGTGAATCTGTTTGCTCCATGGCCCAGAGGAGCAGCTCTATGTACTCCCGCGCGACTCCCTTCGGGAGTATCGCCGCCTTTTCACTCTATTGCAGATATTCGGCCATGGATGTCGCCGTCGCCGCTAGTTGGTCCTTAATGTCAAACCAAGACTGTATCTCCAACATCCTAGCTAGCTTCACAGGGTCACTGTCTGCGATCCTCACGTATCGGTTGTACTCCTCCATCGATCTACTTCTCCACAGCACCTTCACTCGCTGGCGGTGGTTTTTGAATGGAAGAGGAGAGGAGCAGCGCTGGTTTTGGATTAGAACGGGAGAGGAGCGACACTGGTTTTGGACTGGAATAGGAGAGGAGGGGCGGTGGTTTTGAAATGGAAGAGGGGAGGAGCGGCGCTGGATTTAGATTGGAACAGGAGATGAGTGGCGGTGGTTTAAGAGGAGAAGAGCAGAAGAGCGGCGCTGGTCTTGGAAGTTTTTTTTGTTGTTTTGCATATTTTGGGTCAAAGTTTGACCACGTACTGTATTTGACAAGCAAAATGTGAATGCATGTCACCAAAAATTGTATCGTTTGGTTCGTATCTGAATGTACTTTCAAATTATATTATTTTTGCAACGTATAACATATATTTTATGTGCAAAAATCATGGTCAATTATGACCCAGAATAAAAGGGAGACTAGTTAATGTGGGGTTGCTTTCTTAATTGAAGGGTAAGTTGATTTTGATTTTGATCCGGTCACAGCGTGCCGGCCCTCTCGTCCAATCCTAAATCGCTGCCGCACGCTCCTCTCCCTCTTCTCCATTGCAAAACCACCTCCTCTCCTCTCCAGAATCTCCATCCCAAAACCACCATCTTGCCTCTCCCTCTTCTGATCTTCTCCATTGCAAAACCACCTCCTCTCCTCTCCATCATCTCCATTCCAAAAACACCATCTCACCTATTCCTCTTCTCTATTGCAAGACCATTGTCTCTCCTCCCATCTTCCAAAGCTAGCACCAGACCACTCAGAAGGACATCTATGGAGAGGATGCAGCAGCAAATCAGGCAGATCGCCGGCGGCGACCAGGCAAAGTTAGCCAGGTTGAAGGAGATCCTTACTTGGTTTGACAATGAGTGGGAGATTTCGAGGACGGTGCGGGCCATGTGGCAATGTATGCGAAAGAGCAAGACGGTGGCGATGAGGGCGGCGATGTACATGTACTCCTCAGCGGCAGTCACGCCGCAGTCCTCCGAGTTCATCGACTATCTCCTCTGGGCGATGGAGCAGACAGATTTGCCTGAGGTGACAGTTAGGCGGAGGTGGTGGGCGTACAGGTTGAAGGTCGAGCAGCCAGAGGATAATGAATCGATCGAGTATGGTGTGCCATTCATGAGGGTGCAGAGCCAGCCGAAGCCACATGAGTATTTGTTCTCCCACCGCAAGAGGAGGCCGGATGGCGCGACGTCGCTTCCCCGCCGTTCTCCATGGTTCCCTCGACGCTCGCCTCGTTTCAGCGGGGCGTTAGGGTTTTAGGTGAGCTTCACACTAACCTAATCTTCCACCTGCTCATGCTTACAATCAGTGTGACACCTAATGAAAATCATGCTTACAATCAGTCTCTGAGTACTACGCTAATCACCCTAAAATAGCTTTGGACCTTTGGGTCAAAGTTGTGACACAGTGTACAAATAAAGAAAAATAGATTGGTGCTTCTTTCAGAAAAGAGTGCTCCCTAGAAAACTGCCAATATAAGTTACTAGTATTTGGTTAGAGGATTTGCTGCCAAGAAAGATCCGTCCACGGAGAGCGCCACACATCCCACTGGTGGTGGTGGATGCCAATGCGTGCATGCAGCATGGTTGGTGTCGGTAATTTTTACTTGGCACACCTCGCACTCTGCATATATGCCGGTTCCATACGTACATTTGTGCGGTTCCACCAAAATGCAGCTGAATAACCCTGTTTGCACAGATAATGAAAAAGCGTGATTACATTATAGTGGCACTAGTTGATGAAACACACAAAATAAATATAAGAAAATATTGCGATAGTATCATAGTATGCCATGCTACGAGGGTGAGATGGGCCCTACGACGCCTCATACGGTACGCCTCATACTGGAAATCGTCCCAAGTCTCCCAGATACACCTTCTGCCAGTGATGAACATCAGTGTACAGCGGTAGTACAAGGAGGCGCCTTGAGACATTCAAATCTCTATTTTTGTGCAGATCAACTAAAATTAAGCACCCCAGTTTGCAGAAACGCTTAAACATTAACAATGGGACTAGTTGATGAAACATACATTAACAAAGAGAAGCACTTTCTTTATCTACATTGGAAATGAAATGATAGAGAGGACACTCGCTCTATTTTAACTGTATTATTACTTCATTTTATCAGTGACACTAGGGTCGAGCAGGTGGCAAACGAGGTGTACCGTGCGTCGCAAGGATGGAGGCCGGGGGTGCTTAGACTGGGATGCTGAAGCTGGCTCTTTCAGTCACCAACATGGATGATTCAATTCATGGGACCTTTTGGTGCAGTTCACCTAAAATGAAGCAATGTCCCGTGAGCTAGCAGCTTCTTCTTCATTTTTTTAAGAAAAGGGCTCCAGCCCCGGTTCCATTTCCATCAGAAAACGAAACCCACAGAGCTTCTTCTTCATTAGTTGCAATAAAATTGAGCAACATCAAGGTTGGTTGTGAAGCTCCTAGAATGTTCAACTATAATTTGGATATCATTTGTGCAGTTCAACTAAGATCGAGCGTGAAATGTATATCTCTGTTTGCACAAAAAAGGTGGAAAGGAGGGTGACTAACAAGTGATGAAACATGCATCAAATGAAAAGAAGCATGTTCCTTATCTGAATGGCAATCCTACAAGGACAATAGCAATTTCTAAAGCAGCAGCATTGCTAGATATTAGTGTGGGCATTAGGATTAACTATGACAACCGTTAAATACGACATTACTTTAATGGTGCCATTGCTTCATTTTACCAGCAACATTACATTAACAGCTGCTACAGAGTCGGTATTTGGGCACGGGAGAGTAGGCAGACCAGGACAGTTGCATTTCTAACGAAAAGAAGCAACTTATCTTAATGGGAAATTTAGCAGGACATGTAAAAAAGTGCCATTGATTCATATTACTGGAGGCATTACATTGAAAACAACATTGGTTTAACGTGTCCTTACTTTTAATAGTGCGACTGCTACATTTTACCAGTGGCATTACATAAGAGTGGCTCGGGGCAACAAACATCAGAACAGGATATCTGGGTTGGTCCCATTTTTGTTCGGTATAGCCACCTTATACTGTGTGAGGCTAGCAAATCTAGTGCTGGACTTACTCTGTTGACTTGTCCCCCAGTCCCCACTTTCTTTCCTTTTTCAACCAATAGATCGGGTTTATATTGAGTTTGTACTGCGTTTCCCTTTATTTCCCTATTAGACCTAGAGACCAGTTGGATAGCCAGTCTCTGCTACTTTTCGCCCCCATTATTTCCTCTTTCGACCAAGTCCTAGATTCAGGTAACAAATCTTCCCCCACCCCACCCCTTTCTTCCTTGTTTGAACCAAGTAGTACGAGATTCGAGTGCATGAACTAGTTTTACCTCTTAAAAGTAAAAAAAATTAGGTGGTTTTCGAACAGCCGATCGATCCTATCTACAAGGGGGCCTGAGAAATAGTAAAAGATACAAATGCAGCGATGTCAGGAGCTCGGGAAGTAGAGCAAGGCCGGTTTTGAAGGAAGTTATACCTGATGGTCGCCGGGATGTCGCTAGGTGGGTGGCGGGAGGCCGGATCTGCCCACACTACGGCAGCAAGGAAGAAGGGGTCGGAGGCCCTCCCTTGCCATCGGTGCTTGGGAGAGAACGACAAGGCAGGCTGATCGGGACGCGCCAGCAGTGGGTAAGAGCCATCGCCGAGGACGACCGCGTGAACGTTGCAACTTCTAACCTTCCCCGACAGAGAGGATCCGGCTGGATCTGTGACCAGCGGTGAGCAGAGAGAGAGAGTGTGTGTGTGGCCACCGCTATCGTGTTTAGATCTGGAGAGGACGAGATAGTGTGAAGAGAGCAACACTAGCAAGCAAGCGCGGAGGCTCCTGCCTATATAGTGGAGTAGTACTAGTTTTCTTTTGTCTACCGGAGCCGGCTTGACCTCGTCAATGACTGTCGAGAAGTCTTCGTGCACGTGGCCCGGAGGCGCAGTTGTCGTTATTTTGATCTGAAGCGCTGGATTATAACATATAACACAAAAAATGCCACATGACAAGAAATCATAACCTCACTGCCCAAAGGAGACAACATGAATCCCGACAGACAAACTAGACGAGGAACAAAGCTCAAATTAAAGATAAACTCGTAGAAAAGGGGTCCGTCGATAGATGTCCTAATTAACATAGCCGGCTTGACCTAGATGGCAGCCGAGTAGTCTTCGTGCATGTGCCCCCAATGACTAGCCCAACTCAGTTGTCGCTGTTTAACCCTCGCAGTGATCCGAAGCACATGACACCTAATTTTGCAAGATGACAAGAAACCTTTTTTTAGATTTCTCACCACAACTATAGCCATGTACAACACAACTTGCATGATATGTAGACGATAGACAATCTAGGCGTGTCTGCTGGAGTCTGGTCACATGCATGGACGAACTGATCTTCCGTGTCTTGCAGGGATCGTCCAGGCACCAACGTAGTACAACACTTCTCTAGTACTATCGCTCGTCTCCCTCTTCTATTAAGTCACCCAACTTGCGGGGCCGGGGAGTGTGCCAATGGTCGGTTCTCAATTGCGGTCCCACATGTGTGTGCAAATGCAATATGACGCGCGTTCCATTCGGAGAGTAGCATGCTAGACCGACCGACCGTCTGGGGTGCGACGCGAACGCGACGGGCGTGCTGTATACTCCGTACATGTATACCGCCATTTTTAGAGGCTTTGCTCCATGGCGCAATACATGGATACAAAATTAGTATATTGTACTATTTAAAAGTCGAGGGCGGGGCTTTTCCTGCGCGGTAGGCGGGGCAGGTCCGCCTAGTCAGTTCGACAGAGACGCGAGAAGATGAGGGAGTAGGCTGCTGCAAACGTAGGGTTGTGTGATTTGACAGCAAGTTACTGCTGGACAGGTGGGGCCCCATGATTTGACTTCCCATTATCATTTTAACTACGGCGCTACGACTGGCGTGAGTCTCCTGATTCCTGACCACCTCCATACAGGTGCCTCTCCCAATGCTCCACCATGTAGTAGAGGCTGGCTCTTGCATGAGAGCTCACTTCTCCACTTTTTCCTTGCCTCTCTTTCCTCCACATATGCAAAAATGCCATGTAAAGCGTACTATTGTACTTACTTGCTCCTACAGGTGCTAAGCTTGCCACATAGGCATAAAGTCTGATGTGGCAAGTTAATCAAGAAGAGAGAGACTAGTTTGGTGACCCAAGGAAGAAATGGTGCTAAGCGCGTTTACCTAGGTGAAAAGACAATTTTAAGTCTATAGCTAATTAAATGAAGCAAACTTAGCAACAAAAAACTAATAAGCACACCATTTCATTGGAAGAGGACACTCCTTGGCAAATGCAATAAATACTACTCCCTATGTCCCATAATATAAGAACGTTTTTGGCACTACACTAGTGTCAAAAACGTTCTTATATTATGGGACGGAGGGAGTACGAAGAAAGAGATAGAGAGAAGTAAAAAATACACTTATAGCCAACCTTATAGCTAACCTTGTTGTAGTATGAGTGACTAAGTGATGACTATGTATGACATGCCAACATCAGATAGCCTAACGCATCGTGTTAAATCTCCAAGGGTGCGACTGCGCGAGCGATGAGACTGTCGTGGTAGGCGCGGCCATGATACGGGCTGCTAGCAGCCCTTGGATCCGAGATCAAATGGTCGCATGCTAAGTTACTGAAAATTTGTAGAATAACCCTCCAGGATAGGATATTCACCCATAAGTCTAGAATCACGCCATGCAACCATTCGATCTCAGATCCAAGGGCTCTCGGAAGCCCGTATCATGGGAGAATGGAAAGCCACTACCCTGCCGTTCGCACGCTGGCAGTTCGCTCCTATTCATCCCCGCACGTCCTTTAATACTACGGCGGTTCGCTCCTAGTCGTCCCGTCCTTTCACATTACGGCATTTCCACTAATCCTAACCCTCCTCCCAAATCCATGGTGTCCCAAATCTCCATGATCGGCGGTGAGTACAAGGTTAGAACCATCACAGGCGATGAGTTCGACGTCATCTACACCCGTTCTTCCGCGATGGTGAAAGGATGCCTTTCTCGCTTCAGACGCATGTTCAAAAACTCACATGATGAGTTGGTCGCTGGGCCAGATGTTGAGTACACCATAGTCCTGGGACGAGAGAAGGATCTAAAGGACGAAGAGAGGAAGAAGCCCATCGTGATCCAGGTTTTCGTGCATGACTTATGCTTGGTCTACCACATATGCCATGCCGACGTTGAATGCCTGGATTTTAAGAACTTCCTCGAGAGCAACCTAGTCAAATTCGTTACTACAGACTTTACGAACAATGAAGAAGTCTTGGGTCGGATAGGCCTTGTTGTAGAGGAAACCCCTTTGACCTCCAGAAGAATCGGCTGCTGCCCTCCGTTGGCCAGCCTTCAATGCTGACCCTGGCAGGAGCCATGGTTCATCCTTCGTACGGTAAACTGGAGAAACCTCCATACACGTTTTGTCGTTATGCGTGGCAGCGGAATGTACTAGACATAGACCACATCCACTACGCTGCAATGGATGGCTACCTTTGTTTCAATATCTACAAGGGTTGGATGAAGAGCAAGAGCCAAGTGTGCGGTTCAAGAAAAGAAGTATCGGCCAAGAGGAAGAGGGACAAGGACGAAGTCGAGGACATGGACGAGGACTCCGAGTAAGGTGGCAGTGTCGTTGCTCATGGTGGTTCTAATGCAATGTCTACCGGAATAGTTGCAAAGTTTAATTTCAGGTGTGCTTAATTTAATTTGAGGGGTGTGTTGTGCTGAGCCCCCAGCAAAACTATGTTATACTTTAACTCTTCAGTACGTACACACTAGTATTTCTTACATTTCATCTTTTAGTTGGTATAGTACTACCACTCGTTTCTTCACATTATATACGTACAATATATATGGCCAACATCATATAGCCAACAGTTTAGTTGTCAAAGAATTTCAGGGTGCTTAGTTTTGTCAAAGAATTCCAGGATGCTTAGTTTTATTTGAGGGGTGGGTTGTGCAGGACACCATTATTGTAACTAGCCTTTTTAATACTACCTTCGTCTGGGTTTATTGGTCCCCATTGTATTTCGTGCCAAATTTTGACCGTAGATTAAACTAACAAACTGTTCACGCATGTCACCAAATATTATATTTTTGAAAACTATGTTCAAATACGAATCCAATGAGATAATTTTTCTTGACATGCATTAACATTTTGTTAGTTAAATCTTTAGTCAAAATTTGGCACAAACTACAAAAGGGACCTATAAACCAGGACGGAGGTAGTAGTACTATATGCATAACTTGGCGACGAGCGCTCTCTATATGTACCACCTTTTTTTTAATTTCAAGTTTTGCTCCATGGCGCAATCCATCGATACTAGTATACATTTTTTTAAAAGGCTAGAGGGCGGGGCAGTCTAGCTTTGTTTTTTTCACGAGAGGCGAGGGCCTTTGTGATTTGATGGCTCATTACTGCTGGAAGGCGGGGCTTGTGATTTGACTGCTCGTATAAATGCGCCGACGACCTGAGGAGGAGCAAAGAACCGTGCGGTATACTCAAGTTTTCCACTGGAGTAGTACTACGACGGAGGAGCACGAAACACGGCAGCCCAGTGCCATATGGCGATAAAAAATGATCTAATTTGCTAGTCATCTCATTGTTAGCATTGTTCTATTCATTCCCTCAAAAAAGCATTGTTCTATTTGTGCCTCACAGAGAACATGACACGTGCGGCGAAACACCCGAAGCAAAAGATGAAACACAGGAGAAAAAGAAGAAGGAAGATTATCACCCCAAATGATCTAATTCGCCGCGGAGTCGTAACTGCTTCTTCATCGCCTCCACGACCTCCATCTCCTTGCGCGTCTCCTCCGCCATCTTCTTCATTTTGTCCATGACGCGGGATTTCTCAACGCGAGCCTTCATCATCTGTTCCACGGCCGCATTACGTACCTTGACAGCAGTCGGGTGCTCGATGCGGAGCTTCGCCAACTCCTCCTTCTGTTCCACGATGAGGGCCGACAGCATCTTCATCGAGGAACTACTATTCTCATGCAGCTTCTTCCAACCGGCGTTCTTCTCCTTCAACAGGTCGAGCTCGTGGAAGAGCTTCGCCTTGTCCTCCTGAAGTTGCAGGATTTCACCGGTCGCCTTCTTCCCCGAGGCAATGCTCTTCGTCAGTAGCATCACCAAGCCGGTGGTCAACCCCCCATGCTTATTGAGCTTAGAAGGCATGTCGTCGAGGCTCTCCTTCAGCAACTCCACCAAGCCTTGGATGAACTCCTTCTGCTTATTGAGGTGCTTATTGAGCTGATCGGGCATGCCCTCGAGGGATAACGACTCCAGCGCCGCCGGCTCGGCATGTTCACCTCCGCGGCTAGGGCGCTCCTGGGAGCCATCGCCTGACCGTGAGAGATCTTTCGAGGTCTCTGCGTGGTGGTGAGCCCTCTTTTTTTTCCGCAGCCTTGGTTGCCGATCCCTTGTTACGAGTAGTTCTCGACCTAGAGCTCTGCTCACCGGCCATGGCAAGGACGGACGAAGAATAAGCACTTATGATGAGGAAAGGTAGAGTAATTTTCGGTTAGGTAGTTCCCCTTTTTATAACCTAAGTACTAGCACTAGTACTAATACCTGCATAGTAGGAACACATTCAGGTTTGGTACGTACTAGTAGGTGTGAGTAGGCTTTCAAATGGGATGGGAACAAGGTAAACATTAATTGATGGTTTTGGTTTCGAGGCCTGAAACGGCGCCTGATGAGTTTAGTGGAACATAAATTTCAAGTACACTACACTGCTCAAATGCGTAAATATTATGTTACTGTCAAAATTTGGCACAAAATACAAAGGAGACCAATGGAAGTACTACTATCAACCCATGATTTAACTACTCGCATGCGCGCAGTGGGGTAGTAATGTCTTTCTTCCGCCCTCACGTCCACTCAAATTGCATGCGCTGTATTAATTGACCATCAATGAAGTGAACGACTTTACACGCGTCAAATTATCACATGGAGTGGATATTGGTACAAAATTGCATCCGCCCATGTACCCGTGTGTGCGTGTGAGGGAATGAGTGCGTGCGTGGCATGCGTGCACATCTTCGCTCCGTGCATGTACCGACAGTATGGCTTAGGGAGGACGAGTACATTCTTCTGGAACCAGCAGCACGTCACTGTGATCACTCCACACAAGGAGGTCACGACAACGCCTCCACATGTGCCACGTGGCTTCAGGAATGTAGCGTGCCATTGGAATTCTAATTTACGTGTTTTGCACATACTCGAAGTACTAGTAAGGTACACGTGCATTGCGCGCATCAGATTTTGCCACCAAATTATGAATAAATACCACACTATAGCATGTAAGCTCTGAGTCATATATGCCTGATGTACACCTTCGTTTAATTCTTATAGTTCATCTCATTCAAAATCAATTAGTTTTTATAAAAAAGCTAGGGCCTCTTGGATTTGTAGGATTTCCAAAAGGCGGGAATAGGAAAAACATGGGATTATAGTGGAATGTCGTCTTGAATCCTACAGAATTGTACGAGTGTTTGATTGTGCATAGAAAAAACGCAGAATTCTTTCAAAGAGGTTTGACTGGATGGGTTGTTTCCTATGAAATCTAGTGCAAATGAATCATATGGAAAAATTCCTATGGTTTACAATCCTACGAATCAAACAACCAAGATAGGAAAAAATCCTAAGGATTAGAATCGTCCAAAATTCCTTTGAGAATCCTTTGAATCAAAGAAGCCCTTAATCTATTTTATGATTCATGGAATTGTGCGTTGTAAAGCATGAAGTAAAAACAAATAATGGCAATTCAACTAGAAAAAATGTTTGGGCAGTTATGATACAGAAGATTCTAGAACAAAAAAGAACCACTATTGTTTTGATGTTTGTGCATTATGCTTAAGTTCAACCATGGAGTCTGCTAGATTGTACATGTGGAAAAATCCGGTGGGGGGCTAGAAGATGGTGCGAGGGGCTGAGTGGAGGGAGACTATGAAGGAATGCACAAGTGCGAGATCGATATTTAGAGAGTGGGGGCAAGAACGTGCGCTGTTGCGCGCAGTGGCGGAGCCATGAAAAGTAAATGAGCTAGGGGGCCAAGCATTGCTAATCCTTTACGAGGAGGGTCGATTCATGAACTTAAAACATTTTTAGCAGCAATTGTCTAATTATCACATTCATATTAGCCTCGATATATAGTGATGTTAGGGGGGCAGGGCCCTTACTACCCCCTGTATCGGTGTCAAAACCAGCGGATCTCGGGTAGGGGGTCCCAAACTGTGCGTCTAGGCGGATGGTAACAGGAGACAAGGGACACGATGTTTTTACCCAGGTTCGGGCTCTCTCGATGGAGGTAAAACCCTACTCCTGCTTGATTGATATTGATGATATGGGTATTACAAGAGTTGATCTACCACGAGATCAGAGAGGCTAAACCCTAGAATCGAGCCTATGGTATGATTGTTGTCTGTCCTACGGACTAAAAATTCTCTGGTTTATATAGACACCGGAGAGGGCTAGGGTTACACAGAGCTGGTTACAATGGGAGGAGATCTTCATATCGTATCTCCAAGATTACCTTCCACGCCAAGGAAAGTCCCTATCCGGACACGGGACGAAGTCTTCAATCTTGTATCTTCATAGTCTGGGAGTCCGGCCAAAGGTCATAGTCTGGCCATCCGGACAACCCTAATCCAGGAATCCCTCAGTAGCCCCTAAACCCGGCTTCAATGACGACGAGTCCGGCGCGCAAATTGTCTTCGACATTGCAAGGCGGGTTCCTCCTTAGAATACTTCATAGAAGATGTTGAACATAAGGATAGTGTCCGGCTCTGCAAAAATAAGCTCCACATACCACCGTAGAGAGAATAATTTCCGCACAAATCTAATCTACTGACGTACTCCGTAACATGACATTATGCCACGGTCAAGCCTTTATTCGAATCGTTTTACTGTTCCACCTCAATGTGTTTAGCGAGGCAGTTTCCTTGGCACGTCTTGTCGAAGCAGAGATCGTGTCCCCTTATTCTGGGATTCTCATCAATACGGGCATGGGTAACCCAACCGCGCCATTAACCATGATGCTTGGGGGATAAGCGAGTTTTATTAGGCCAGTGGGGCCTCGTAGTTTCGGCCGCCCATATAAGGGGATAAGGATCTACCCTTTCCATTTACGCCTTCTTCCTCCTGTGCTTATCCGTCCCTGCGTACTCGAGCTCCAACGTCCAAGCCCGCACTTCCCACCTCAACCTTCTCCAATCATGTCTGGAGCGGGAGGTAGATGGATGGCCTCCTCCGTTACGGAGGGGCAAATCAAAAAGTTGAGGAAGGCCGGATACTTGTCTGACGACATCGCCCACCGGCTTCCCGATGAGGGGCAACTCATCCCCACCCCCAGGCCCCATGAGAGGGTTGTTTTCTCCCCCATTTCCTCCGCGGATTGGGCTTTCCTCTTCACCCATTCGTCCGGGGGCTCATGTTCTACTACGTCCTGGACTTCCACGATCTGGCCCCGAACTTCATCCTCAACATCTCGGCGTTCATCGTCGTGTGCGAGGCCTTCCTCTGCATCCAGCCCCACTTCGGCTTATGGCTGAAGACTTTTAATGTCAAGCCGAAAGTAGTGGGCGGCCACCAAGTGGAGTGCGGAGGTGCCATGGCGGGCCGGATGGCCAACGTCCTATGGCTCGAGGGCTCCTTTGTGGAGACAATAAAGGGGTGGCAATCGGGGTGGTTCTACATCACCGAGCCGCGCGACCCCAAATGGGCGGTGGCCCCCGAATTCCGATCTGGTTTCCCCACACGGCTTACCTCCTGGAAAGAGACGGGCCTAACGTGGGGAGATTCGGAAGAGCTGACCGGACTCCAAGCCTGCGTCCAAAAGCTGGTGAACATGAATCTCAAGCTTGTCAACGTAGTCCAGGTCATGCTCATACGCCGGATCCTCCCGTGCCAACAACGTGCCTTCAAATTGTGGGAGTTTGATCCGGCACAGCACCAAACCTTGAGCGGGCTCTTCGACACTACGTACGAAGATGCCTGGAAGGTGCTGTTCAAGGGTGCCGAGGCTCCCGCATCCGCTACCGAAGATCGCGGATTCAGCTCGCAGTGTAAAGCCGACGAGGTAAGATATTTTACCCTTTACAGGACACTTTTTCATAGTTTGACACTATGCGGATCTAAACTCCCTCACCTTTGACAGGACTGGCTGAAGAAGGTCGAGCGGGTTAACTGTCCGACTCCTTTGCCAGAAGACCCAGCGGACGCCTGCTTGACGGGGCTGCTGGTTCCGGCACCTCACATGGTGCCAGAGAAGAATGCCAAGAAGAAGGCCACGGGAACTTGAAAGAGTTCCCATCGTCAGGTGTTGTCAGACTCATCATCTGATGACTCCAAGGCGGACTCCTCCCGCAAAGACGAGGAGGAGAAGAAAAAGGCTTCTCCCCCATCAGGGGAAGAGAAGAAAAGGAAGGCCTCCCCAACTGGGGAGGCCAGTGGGTCCAAGAAGGGAAGGACCCCTCCTCCGGACTACTCTACCAACGCCGACGACGGCGAACAGGACTGGCCCTCGAGTGCCAAGCCCCTGGCGAGATCGTAAGTGTCTGGATTCCAAAATAACTCATGATTTTTTATTTGTCGCATAATGTCTTCTCACACCGAATACAAACATGTAGCCCGCCCAAGGATGAGTTTCTCGCTTCGTCGAGCGGCTTCCTGGGTTTGTCGGATGTGAATAGTACTTCACTTCCGACGGCCTCCTCCCCTCGCGACGCAGAAGACACCGCGGCGGAGTCCCAAAAGGGGCCCAACCAGGAGGAGGTGGTCCTGGAGGCGCCACAAGGCAACCTCCCGGACACCGGGCGAAAGGGGGCTAAAACCCCAGAGTGCTATAAGTCCGGCCCTGTGTCGGACTCCGTACCAGAACCTTCAGTGGTTCCGGAGTCTTGCGGGCAGCCCCTTCATAAGAAGGGCAAGACTGCGACGCCGGCGGCCTCCGTCCAACCGGAGGCGCCGGATAATCTGCTGGAGGCGCTTAACGGCACCTCCGTCGACGAGAAGCATCGCACTGTTATGAGTGTGGTGATCCAAAAAGTTCAGTCCGCCAAGAGCGGGCTGACTAAAGCCTGTACCAGCCTTCTAACAGGCTTTGAGGTAAGTTTTTAGGATATGTAAGAATATTACCGCATAGACAATAGGCCCTAATGCTCGGTTTGGTGTTCGGAAAGAAAAGCCAAGCTGAGAATCTAAAAAGATATACGAAGGAGTCTAACAGGAATATGTCAATATGGGAATGCAGGTTGCACTGCTAACCTCTGCCGCACTGACTGCGGAGGTCAATGCATTGAAGCAGAGCCTCAAGCGGTCCGAGAACGAGCTCGGCCGTGCCAAGAAGCAGCTCGAGAACAAGGAAAGTAAGTGATACCTTATTAAAGTAGTACCTTATAGAAAAGGATTTGGTTGCAAAAAATGACAGGAATAACGTGGGTATCACAGGGGCCACGAATGAGGTGGCGACCCTGAAGGAGGCGGTGTCTAAGGCCGAAAGCAATGCGGCCTTGGAGCGCACCGAGCGAGAGAAGCAAGAGGCGCGGGTGGCGGAGGTGCGGCAAGAGCTCTAGGCGCTCGTGGAAAAATACGAGGGCTTGGAGCATGACTCGAAGACTCGAGAGTCCGAGCTTGCCTCGGCTCTTGAGAGTGCCAAAGCCGCCAAGGCCGAAGCCCAAAAAGCCCTCCAGGAAATTGAGGCGATAAAGAAGATAGCGGCGGGTAAGGCCTTCTTCATGCAAAGCAAGCACGTGAAAGTGAATTATTTGTTACTTACCCGAATCCGGAGCTCTCCAGGGGCTTTCGCAGATCTTCCCCGCAGTGTGTCTGATGCTGCCGTATTCTACCAGGCCGAGGAAGGAAGCTCGACGGAGAAGGTATTCTGGTCTCAGTATGCTGAGGCCGGACATCCGGTGCCCCTGAGTGACCAGCTGAAGCAGCTGGTCGAGCTCCACAAGGTGGACGAACAGGCCATGAAGGGTCTCATAGTTCGGCTGTGGCCTAAGGAGGCGATGCCTGGGAGCTACTTCGGTCTGGTGCAGCGGCTGGTGGACGCATGTCCATGGATTGAGGTCATCAAGCACTCCGCCTGCATTGAGGGTGCCCGTCGGGCCCTTGCCCGTGCTAAAGTGCACTGGGGCAAGCTGGACGCGGAGAAGCTTGTGACAGACCCGCCACCGCCGGGCAAGGAGTATCACACGCCCGAGATGTATTATAAGGGCGTCCTGAAGGGTGCCCGCATTATAGCGGATGAGTGCTCCAAAGATGTAATTTTTGAGTAGACTCGCATGTTGTTATCCTGTGCGCTGAAAACTTTGTTCATGTGCACTAAGCAACGCTTGTTAATTTAAAATATTACCTTCTGTGCGGCCGTTTATCAAATCTGAGAGATGCAAGTCGTCGGCTTCTACCCCCATGCCACGAGTGCTGGGGTGTTTGGGATAAACCTGAGCGCTCTTGTTCCCATTCTTGGGTCCATCTAGGGAGGCGCTCAGCACAACGAACCAGGCCGTCGGACTTATAATGCTTTATCACTCTCACTTTGCCATAGAATTCTATAATTTTAAATTTCGGCGAAGGCCCTAGTATTCGGAAGACCGAGTTCGGGGCGCTATCCATGCCTATGCCAGATGAATCCGGCTCCTCGCTCGAAGTGGCATAAGTGTTTAGGGACTCGAAAAACCTCGCGAACAGCGACCGGTCTCTCGCACTATCATGACGGTCAGTTTTAGCTTTCTCTACTGAGGTGTTAACCCAGCTCAACTGGGACACAATCGCAGTAGTTCTCCCAGCGCTACCTTAGCCAACAATGTGGAACGTAATGTACCAAAACATGGGAGCCGGGCAAACCCAACTATTGACCCAAGACATGATTCGGAACCGATGCATATAGTGCTATAAGTTCGGGGTGCCGCACTCATGAGAGTGTTCGGTCTTTGCACACCATATTATGGGGTACTTGAGCCCCTGGTGTATTAGCCGTACCAAAGTGTACGGTTGCATAATGTCATGACTGAACATATTTGTATAAAAAATAGATGAATACAATAATAGATAAGAGCTAAGTATTGTTTATTAAAAAGAGCTGCTATGAAAGCAGAACGATACAAATAGTGCGATAAGCAAGCGATGGGATTATTTGACATGTCCCCCTCCAGAGGCAAGCTGTGTGAATTTAAGTAAAACGGGTATTTAGCTCGCTATAGAGACCACCTGGATATTCGACGCGGCTTGTTTTCTCCCTGGCTGTTGCATCGTGTGTTCGGCGAGTGTATTGCCGGACAGGCCTTCCGAATAATTGGGTCCTGAAAGTGTATAATAATAATAAAAAAAGAAAACGGCGGAATAGGGAGCCCCTAAGTGCGGTTGAGCCGCATTCTGGGCATGCCGTAGTTGTGCCCCTCCCCTTATGCCCATGGTATTTTCAATGCGTAATTATGTACGCGTGGTACCGATATCACCATCTGGCGAGGGCTGAGGTTGGGGCCGCACTGCTATGCTTGCTTGTAATGTGCCAGTCGGCTTTATTGGAGGTTGCTTCGGGCACGCTTGACGTTGTCCGGACGTTTAACACCTGGATTGGGGAGCTGCCTTGAGAGGCTACTCTGTACTTCCGCCGCCAGGGCCGCTGTGTGCTCCTCCGTTCGGAGAGAGCGTTCGGTGTTTCCATTTACCGTAATGACTCCGTGAGGACCTGGCATCTTGAGCTTGAGATATGCGTAGTGCGGCACCGCATTGAATTTTGCAAATGCGGTTCGTCCGAGAAGGGCGTGATAGCCACTGCGGAATGGGACTATGTCGAAGATTAACTCTTCGGTTCGGAAATTATCCGGGGATCCAAAGACCACTTCAAGTGTAACCGAGCCTGTACAGCTGGCTTCTACACCTGGTATGACGCCTTTAAAGGTTGTCTTTGTGGGTTTAATCCTTGACGGCTCTATACCCATTTTGCGCACTGTATCATGATAAAGCAGGTTCAGGCTGCTGCCGCCATCCATGAGGACTCTAGTGAGGTGAAATCCGTCAATGATTGGGTCTAGGACCAATGCGGCGAATCCGCCATGACGGATGCTAGTGGGGTGGTCCCTTCGATCAAAAGTGATCGGGCAGGAGGACCATGGGTTGAACTTTGGGGAGACTGGCTCCAACGCGTAGACGTCCTTGAGGGCACGCTTCCGCTCCCTTTTGGGGATGTGGGTTGCGTATATCATGTTCACCATCCGCACTTGTAGGGGGAATCCCTTTTGTCCTCTGTTGTTCGGCGGTCGGGGCTCCTCCTCGTCATCGCTACGCAGCCCCTTGTCTCTGGTTTCGGCACTTAGCTTGCCTGCCTGCTTGAACACCCAACAATCCCTGTTGGTGTGGTTGGCTGGTTGTTCGGGGGTGCCTTGTATCTGGCACAAGCGATCGAGTATCCGGTCTAGGTCGGATGGGCCCGGAGAGTTTCTTTTGAATGGCTTCTTCCGCTGACTGGGTTTAGAGCCTCGGAATCCGGCATTGACTGCCGTATCCTTAGTATTGTCGCCATTAATGTGGCGCTTGTGCTTGTTGCGACGTGACCTGCCATTGTTGTCCTTGGTATCCGAATTACCAGGGCTCTTGGTTATGTTATTGCTACGAGCTAGCCAGCTGTCTTCTCCCATGCAAAAGCGGGTCATGAGTATCGTGAGGGCTGCCATAGATTTCGGCTTTTCTTGTCCTAGGTGACGGGCAAGCCATTCGTCTCGGATGTTGTGCCTCAAGGCTGCAAGGGCCTCGGCGTCCGGACAGTCGACTATTTGATTTTTCTTGGTTAGGAACCGTGTCCAGAATTGTCTGGCCGATTCCTCTGGCTGCTGGATTATGTGGCTTAGGTCATCGGCATCTGGTGGTCGCACGTAAGTGCCTTGGAAGTGTAGATCATCGCCACGAGCCATGTGGATATGAAGGAGATAATCCTCGATCCATACCGCGGGATCAGTTGTGCCATCGTATGATTCGATGTTTACGGGTTTAAAACCCTAGGGGATTTGATGATCCATTACTTCGTCTGTGAAGCACAGTGGGTGTGCGGTGCCCCTGTACTGGGCTATGTCGCGACGTAGCTCAGATGAGCTTTGTCTGTTGTATTCGGCCTGACCGTATTTATCATATCCGGCGTGACGGTTATCATCCCGTGATGTGGGGCGCCCATGCAATCCGTAGATCGATCTTGTTTGCCTTGCCTTATCCTACAATATGTCTCGCAGGTCTGTTGCATTTTCCCGTGCTCTGGTATTTTTAGAGCGGTGCCGGGGTGCGGCTTGGTTTGAGGGCCGAAAGGCCTCTCTGTCGCGGCCACGGGGTGGCCGATCGGGCACATCGTATGCTGGTGATGTAGGTTTAGTTGCTTCCTCCTCTAGTTGGGGTAGCAGCATGCGCTCTGGGTAACTCTTGGAGGGGCGTTCGAGTTTATACTCTTTGGCTGCCAGGACTTCGGTCCATCTGTCGGCTAGCAGGTCTTGGTCAGCTCTAAGCTTCTGTTGTTTTTTCTTGAGGCTACCTGCCGTGGCCATAAGTCTGCATTTGAAACGCTCTTGGTCGACGGGATCCTCTGGCATGATGAATTCGTCGTCGTCGAGGCTTGCCTCATCTTCGGAGGGAGGCATATAATTGTCGTCCTCAACCTCTTTGTCTGCCGCTCTCTCATGAGGGTTGGCTCCTTCGTCCTCCCGCGCTGAATCCTGCTGGAGGGGGTTGTCTTCGGCACTGTCCGGGGTGTTGACGTCTCCGGTGCCGGATTCGCTGTTCTTGCTTTGGCGGGATTTAGAGCGGCGCCGCTGACGTCGGCGCTTGGGTTGCTTCTTGGAGGGGTCATCCTCCGCTTTTTCATCTCCATCCCCTGCTTTGGGGGTGTCCACCATGTATATGTCATATGACGAGGTGGCCTTCCAGTGCCCTAAAGGTGCTGGTTCTTGGTCATCTCCTTCATCGGCGTCCATACCGTCGATGTCTTCGGAGTTGAAGTCTATCATGTAGGTTAGATCGTCGACAGTGGCTACAAAGTGGGTGGTGGGTGGGTTTCGAATTTCCTCATCGTCCGTATCCCAGCCCTGCTGACCATAGTCCGACCAGGGCTCTCCTGACAAAGAGAGAGACTTTAGTGAATCCAGGATATCGCCAAAGGGCGAGTGCTGAAAGATGTCCGCGGCGGTGAACTCCATGGTCGGAGCCCAATCGGGTTAGATCGGAAGGGGTGCGGAGTATTCGGAGTCTGGGACGGAGTCCGGCACCTCGGAGTCACGGGCCTTGCAAAGGACTAGGCTGGTATTCGGCTCTATCGCCGTAGAGATTGTGGCTCCCGGGGCGGCGGCCAACCATCCGTCCTCGACTAGCGCAGTCGGCTCCGAGCTAATGGTCGGAGCGGACACCTGAGCGGCACTCTGGGTGCTGTCCGGCGGCAGAGCTACATCATGCCCATCGAGACAGTGTGGCACGCTCGGCCGTGGCTCGAATCCGTCGAAGATCAAGTCCCCGCGGATGTCGGCCGTGTAGTTTAAGCTTCCAAACCTGACCTGATGGCCAGGGGCGTAGCTTTCGATCTGCTCCAGATGGCCAAACGAGTTGGCCCGCAGTGCGAAGCCGCCGAATACGAAGATCTTCCCGGGGAGAAAAGTCTCACCCTGGACCGCGTCGTGGTTGACGATCGAAGACACCATCGGTCCTAAAGGCGATGACACAGAGGAACTCTCAATGAAAGCACCAATGTCGGTGTCAAAACCAGCGGATCTAGGGTAGGGGGTCCCGAACTGTGCGTCTAGGCGGATGGTAACATGAGACAAGGGACACGATGTTTTTACCTAGGTTCGGGCCCTCTCGGTGAAGGTAAAACCCTACTCCTACTTGATTGATATTGATGATATGGGTATTACAAGAGTTGATCTACCACGAGATCAGAGAGGCTAAACCCTAGAATCTAGCCTATGGTATGATTGTTGTCTGTCCTACAGACTAAAAATTCTCCGGTTTATATAGACACCGGAGAGGGCTAGGGTTACACAGAGTCGGTTACAATGGGAGGAGATCTTCATATTGTATCGCCAAGCTTGCCTTCCACGCCAAGGAAAGTCCCTATCCGAACACGGGACGAAGTCTTCAATCTTGTATCTTCATAGTCCGGGAGTCCGGCCAAAGGTCATAGTCCGGCCATCCGGACACCCCCTAATCCAGGACTCCCTCACCCTGTCTTTGCCATTGTGCGCGCGTCAGAGAGATGAAGCAGAAGGCATGGATGGTGAGAGGGGGACGTTGGATATATAATTAATGTGGGTGTATTAGCTATATATGTTAATCCTATATAGAAAAGTATAGATTGATCGATGTGGACGTGGAAAAGAGGGTGAGACCTCACTGGATATATTGATTGATCGGTTTGTGTGGAAAACTATGAAAGACCTAGCTATATACACACATACATAGAGGAACATCGATCATTGCGCATGCACGCGTGAGAGATAAAGAATGCCTGATATGATGGAGAGGGGGATGTGCGTGGGTGTGTGCCTTCATGGGAGACCGACCTGAAGAAAAAGATTGCATGTGTGCGATGGATAATGCCGACTGGTAGTGTGTGTGCATGCATGCATGGGAGAAAGTTAGTGGTACAATTATAAAGAGAAGACGACTGTGTGGGTGTAAACGACTAGGTGAGGTCATAATCAATGTAAAGTTGAATTCAAATACTTGAATAAGAGATCCTGATGTTTTAAACGCATGAATGCATGAATATAACGGAGATCTGCATGGTGTGGTTTGGAAACGAGCATGTTGTAATGTATACACATTGAATAAGGTCAGACTGATTTGAATTTGAGATACCGATGGCAGACATCATTTGGCCACGTCGCATCCGTGCATGGACACACTATTCTAATTGGAGATGATGGGTGGCTTTCGCATCACATATCTATATCTATACCCCTATATATATATTGTGTGCGGGTAAATTTAACTTTGAAAGATGGTCGTTGGATGAGGCGAATCCGATGGTCCAAAGATGGCAAATTTGAGCACTACTGGCCGTTGGATATCATCTAGATTCCACCAGATTTCACCACATGTATAATCTAGAAGACTCCATGGTTGAACTTAAGCATAAAGCACAAACATCAAAACACAAGCACTTATTCTTTGTTCTAGAATCTTCCGTATCAGAATTGCCCAAATGTTTTTCTACATGATTTGCCATTATTATTTTTTACTTTATGTCTCATAACGCACAATTCCATGAATCTTAAAATAGATTAGCTTTCTTATAAAAACTAGATGATTTTGAATGAAATGAACTATAAGAATTAAATGAACATCTACATCATGCATATATGACTCAAAGCTTACATGCTATAATGTGGTATTTATTCATAATTTGGTTGCCAAATCTCATGCGTGCAATGCACGTGTACCTTACTCTAGTCTAAATGGTGTTTGTGCGTGTGTTGTGTGTGTTGAGGTGCAAATTGTCTTTTTTTGGTACACGTTAAGCTTGTTCTCCCGAAATTTCAAGCCGCACCTTGTTATGCCGAAAATTCAAGCTAGCGTCTCTGTCTATCATGCTGCGAAACTCCCGCCTCTTCAACCCACGCCTTGTTAGCCCGAAATATTTAAGATATATATTTCTCTCGTTGTGCTCCGACAACTCCCTCCATCTCAATCCGTGCCTTGCTATTTTGAAATTACAACATGCGTGAAAACTCCCACCTCCTATGAAATCCCGACACGTGAAATGCCCGTGGTACCCCTGAACCGAAAGAACCACCTCAAATTGGTGGGGGTACTTTCGTCACTTACCCCACATTTCGGACAAGCACGTCCCTAAGCCATGGTTCCCCACTGCCATACCATCCGCCCACCCATTCGTACACCGAGGCCGCAAAAACCCACGACGAAGCCCCAGTCCCTGCTCCGTCCGCCACCCAGCCAGAGCCTCTTCCCTGACGACATCGTCCACAGCAAGACCTCGACGTCCCTCATCCACCATAGAAGATGAGGATCCGTCGTCGATCTCGTCGTCCTGCCGGTTCAGCCACCCCGTCCTCCACCTCCAAGGAGCTGCCCCGATGTTCCCCTCATCTTTCGCGCCACCTCCATTCCCACACCATCGTCTTCACCTGCACCATCGGAAGAGCATCATCATCACCGTTTCCTCGGATGAAGCTGCGGCCTAATCGGCGCCACCAAAGAGGTTGTACACTAATCGCCGAATTTTCTTCTTGATTCGATATCATGGTGGTGCCGGCGCTCGGTCCCGAGCCGACACGGCGCGGCTCCATCCACAGCAGCGTCGCCAGCCACTTCCTCCATGGCGTCGCTCCCTCGGCGGCGACGTACACATTAGTAGGAGATGCTGCTGCTTTAGCTCTTGCTCGCGCTGCTGCTCTGCTCTTGCTCTCGATCCCCTGCCTGGTCTGCTCTTGCTATTGCTCTTGCTCACGTTGCTGCTCTCGCTCTTGCTCTTGCTTGCGATGTTGCTCCGATTTATCTACACTTCAGTCGACTGAATCGACTTTTGGGTCAGTCGATTTTCAAGGGGTGGGGGGCTCGCCGGGGTGAAGGAAGAACCAGTCGCAGCATGGAGGGGGGCTCGCTGGAGAGGTACCCCACTATCTATCTTAGGGTTCAGGGTGGGGGCGGTGGTCACAGGCGGTGGCGGGGCGTTGGCGGGGCAGTGGCGTGGGGATCGCCGGAGAAAAAGCTTGGCACGGGGGGGGGGGGCTAGAGGGATGGCCAGGGCGGCGGACCGGCGGTGGGAAGTGTTTTCGGGGCGGGCGGGGCGGCGGGGGGCTGCTGTTTGGCCGGTGGTGGCTGGCGGCTCAGGGGGGTGGAGGTTGAAGATGAACTGCAGGCCTTTGATTTCGTATCCAACGGCTGCAAAATCGACTGACCAGAGATGAAAAAGTCAGTCGACCGACGTGTAGCCTCACCTTGCTAGTGCGTTCAATTTCGACAGCAAAATTCAGTTTCAATAGCAAAATTCAGTTTCGACAGTTAAGTTCAGTTTTGACAGTTAAGTTCAGTTTTGACAGTTAAATTCAGTTTCGACAATTAAGTTTAGAGATGAGAGGCTGATGTATGTTACATCTAGCACTTTGTGGTTATGTATTTTACATCATGTATTGGAGATGCTATTAGAATTCCACTCAGGTTAACATTGTCTCTCTTGTCCTGCTTCAGCCTCGGTGTCGTACAACTCACCGGAGCTGCTCCAATGATGAAACCCTCCATCACAGCGGAGCAGTACCTCGGGCTCCATCTCCAGACGCCTAAGATCTTCTTCCCCTCCTCCGACAGCCAAGTCAGCTGGAGCATCCTCACCGGCCAACCCAATCACGCTGAGATCGACATGGCTTCGCCAAAGAGGTGTACACTTGTTGCATCTCTTTTTTACTCTACATGTTATATATATTGTCCACTGAGCACTCGTAGTAACGGGAAATATGATTATTTTATCCCACTATATGACAAGCAGTGAGGTACCAGGCAACTTAGCTATCCGTGATGGACTCTCTTTAACGCCATCATTATTTATCTCTGCGCGTTTGAGCTATGCATTTGTCGATGGGCCTGGGAGTTGAGCTAGTATGGCAGTGTCCTGGGTCCAAAGTAATAGAAGTAGCACAAAAACATTTTTTTAGAGTAGGATTTTCCTTGCTCAAGCCTGCCTACTAGAATCGCCAGTGCTTGAAAGGAAAAGTTAATGAAAAACATAGGAATTGGAAAGTTTCCTATGGTACTACTTTGTAGGGGAACGTAGTAATTTCAAAAAAATTCCTACGCACACGCAAGATCATGGTGATGTATAGCAACGAGAGGGGAGAGTGTTGTCCACGTACCCTCGTAGACCATAAGCGGAAGCATTATGACAACGCGGTTGATGTAGTCATACGTCTTCACGATCCGACCGATCCAAGCACCGAACGTACGGTACCTCTGAGTTCAGCACACGTTCAGCTCGATGACGATCCCCGGACTCCGATCCAGCAGGGTGTCGGGGATGAGTTCCGTCAGCACGACGGCGTGGTGATGATGATGATGTTCTACCGACACAGGGCTTCGCCTAATCACCGCAACAATATGACCGAGGAGGAATATGGTGGAGGGGGGCACATGGAGGAGTCCTACTCCCACCGGGAGTAGGACTCCCCCCTCTTGCCTTGGTGGAGAAGGAAAGGGGGAGGGGAAAGAGGAAAGGGGGGCGCCGCCCCCTTCCTTGTCCTATTCGGACTAGGGGGAGGGGGCGTGCGTCCTGCCCTAGCTGGCCCTCCTCTTCTCCCTCATGGCCCATGTAGGCCCTTTAACCCCCGGGGGGGTTCCGGTAACCCCCCGGTACTCCGGTAAAATCCTGATTTCACCCAGAACGTTTCCGATATCCAATATAGGCTTCCAATATATCAATCTTTATGTCTCGACCATTTCAAGACTCCTCGTCATGTCCGTGATCACATCCGGGACTCCGAACAACCTTTGGTACATCAAAACTTATAAACTCATAATAAAATTGTCATCGTAACGTTAAGCGTGCGGACCCTATGGGTTCGAGAACTATGTAGACATGACCTAGAACTGTTTCCGGTTAATAACCAATAGCGGAACCTGGATGCTCATATTGGCTCCTACATATTCTACGAAGATCTTTATCGGTCAAACCGCATAGCAACATACGTTGTTCCCTTTGTCATCAGTATGTTACTTGCCCGAGATTTGATCATCGGTATCCAATACCTAGTTCAATCTCGTTACCGGCAAGTCTCTTTACTCGTTATGTAATGCATCATTCTGTAACTAACTCATTAGTTACATTGCTTGCAAGGCTTATAGTGATGTGCATTACCGAGAGG
Source organism: Triticum aestivum (assembly GCF_018294505.1). NCBI lineage: Eukaryota > Viridiplantae > Streptophyta > Magnoliopsida > Poales > Poaceae > Triticum > Triticum aestivum. Next base: position 376,002,060 of record NC_057807.1, read on the forward strand.
GCCCAGAGATACCTCTCCGACAATCGGAGTGACAAAACCTAATCTCGAAATACGCCAACTCAACATGTACCTTCGGAGACACCTATAGAGCTCCTTTATAATCACCTAGTTATGTTGTGACGTTTGGTAGCACACAAAGTGTTCCTCCGGTAAACGGGAGTTTCATAATCTCATAGTTGTAGGAACTTTGTATAAGTCACGAAGAAAGCAATAGCAACATACTAAACGATCAAGTGCTAGGCTAACGGAATGGGTCAAGTCAATCACATCATTCTCCTAATGATGTGATCCCGTTAATCAAATGACAACACATGTCTACGGTTAGGAAACATAACCATCTTTGATTAATGTGCTAGTCAAGTAGAGGCATACTAGTGACATTATGTTTGTCTATGTATTCACACATGTATCATGTTTACAGGTAATACAATTCTAGCATGAATAATAAACATTTATCATGAAATGAGGAAATAAATAATATCTTTATTATTGCCTCTAGGGCATATTTCCTTCAGTCTCCCACTTGCACTAGAGTCAATAATCTAGATTACACAGTAATGATTCTAACACCCATGGAGTCTTGGTGCTGATCATGTTTTGCTCGTGGAAGAGGCTTAGCCAACGGGTCTGCAACATTCAGATCCGTATGTATCTTGCAAATCTCTATGTCTCCCACTTGGACTTGGTCCCGGATGGAATTGAAGCGTCTCTTGATGTGCTTGGTCCTCTTATGAAATCTGGATTCCTTTGCCAAGGAAATTGCACCAGTATTGTCACCAAAGATCTTCATTGGTCCCGATGCACTAGGTATGACACCTAGATCGGAAATGAACTCCTTCATCCAGACTCCTTCATTTGCTGCTTCCGAAGCAACTATGTACTCCGCTTCGCATGTAGATCCCACCACGACACTTTGTTTAGAACTGCACCAACTTACAACTCCACCGTTTAATAAAAACACGTATCTGGTTTGCGATTTAGAATTGTCCGGATCAGTGTCAAAGCTTGCATCGACGTAACCGTTTACGACTAGCTCTTTGTCACCTCCATAAATGAGAAACATATCCTTAGTCCTTTTCAGGTATTTTAGGATGTTCTTGACCATTGTCCAGTGATCCACTCCTGGATTACTTTGCTACCTACCTGCCAAGCTTATTGCTAAGCATACGTCAGGTCTGGTACACAACATTGCATACATGATAGAGCCTATGGCTGAAGCATAGGGAGCATCTTTCATTTTCTCTCTATCTTCTGCGATGGTCGGGCATTGAGTCTGACTCAACTTCACACCTTGTAATACAGGCAAGAACCCATTCTTTGCCTAATCCATTTTGAACTTTTTCAAAACTTTATCAAGGTATGTGCTTTGTGAAAGTCCAATTAAGCGTCTTGATCTATCTCTATAGATCTTGATGCCCAATATGTAAGCAGCTTCACCGAGGTCTTTCATTGAAAAACTTTTATTCAAGTATCCCTTTATGCTATCCAGAAATTCTATATCATTTCCAATTAATAATATGTCATCTACATATAATATGAGAAATGCTACACAGCTCCCACTCATTTTCTTGTAAATACAGGCTTCTCCAAAAGTCTGTATAAAACCATATGCTTTGATCACACTATCAAAGCGTTTATTCCCACTCCGAGATGCTTGCACCAGTCCATAAATGGATCGCTGGAGCTTGCACACTTTGTTAGCACTTTTTGGATCAATAAAACCTTCCGGTTGCATCATATACAACTCTTCTTCCAGAAATCCATTCAGGAATGCAGTTTTGACATCCATTTGCCAAATTTCATAATCATAAAATGCAGCAATTGCTAACATGATTCGGACAGACTTAACCATCGCTATGGGTGAGAAAGTCTCATCATAGTCAACCCCTTGAACTTGTCGAAAACCTTTTGCAACAAGTCGAGCTTTGTAGACAGTTACATTACCATCATCGTCAATCTTTTTCTTGAAGATCCATTTATTCTCAATGGCTTGCCAATCATCGGGCAAGTCAACCAAAGTCCATACTTTGTTCTCATACATGGATCCCATCTCAGATTTCATGGCTTCTAACCATTTTGCGGAATCTGGGCTCATCATCGCTTCCTCATAGTTCGTAGGTTCGTCATGGTCAAGTAACATGACTTCCAGAATAGGATTGTGGTACCACTCTGGTGCGGATGTTACTCTGGTAGACCTACGAGGTTCAGTAGAAACTTGATCTGAAGTTTCATGATCAATATCATTAGCTTCCTCACTAATTGGTGTAGTTGTCACAGGAACCGGTTCTTGTGATGAACTACTTTCCAATAAGGGAGCAGGTACAGTTACCTCATCAAGTTCTACTTTCCTCCCACTCACTTCTTTCGAGAGAAACTCCTTCTCTAGAAAGGATCCGAATTTAGCAACAAAAATCTTGCCCTCAGATCTGTGATAGAAGGTGTACCCAATAGTCTCTTTTGGGTATCCTATGAAGACACATTTCTCCAATTTGGGTTCGAGCTTATCTGGTTGAAGTTTCTTTACATAAACATCGCAGCCCCAAACTTTAAGAAATGACAACTTTGGTATCTTGCCAAACCACAGTTCATAAGGCATCGTCTCAACGGATTTTGATGGTGCCCTATTTAACATGAATGCGGCCGTCTCTAAAGCATAACTCCAAAACGATAGCGGTAAATCAGTAAGAGACATCATAGATCGCACCATATCCAGTAAAGTACAATTACGACGTTCGGACACACCATTTCGTTGTGGTGTTCTGGATGGCGTGAGTTGCGAAACTATTCCGCATTGTTTCAAATGTAAACCAAACTCGTAACTCAAATATTCTCCTACACAATGAGATCGTAGAAATTTTATTTTCTTGTTACGATGATTTTCCACTTCACTCTGAAATTCTTTGAACTTTTCAAATGTTTCAGACTTGTGTTTCATTAAGTAGATATACCCATATCTGCTCAAATCATCTGTGAATGTGAGAAAATAATGATACCCGCCGCGAGCCTCAATATTCATTGGACCACATACATCTGTATGTACGATTTCCAACAAATCAGTTGCTCGCTCCATAGTTCCGGAGAACGGCGTTTTAGTCATCTTGCCCATGAGGCACGGTTCGCAAGTACCAAGTGATTCATAATCAAGTGATTCCAAAAGTCCATCAGTATGGAGTTTCTTCATGCGCTTTACACCGATATGACCTAAACGGCAGTGCCACAAATAAGTTGCACTATCATTATCAACTCTGCATCTTTTGGTTTCAACATTATGAATATGTGTATCACTACTATCAAGATTTAATAAAAATAGACCACTCTTCAAGGGTGCATGACCATAAAAGATATTACTCATATAAATAGAACAACCATTATTCTCTGATTTAAATGAATAACCGTCTCGCATCAAACAAGATCCAGATATGGTATTCATGCTCAACACTGGCACCAAATAACAATTATTTAGGTCTAAAACTAATCCCGATGGTATATGTAGAGGTAGCGTGCCGACCGCGATCACATCAACTTTGGAACCATTTCCCACGCGCATCGTCACCTCGTCCTTAGCCAATCTTCGCTTAATCTGTAGTCCCTGTTTCGAGTTGCAAATATTAGCAACAGAACCAGTATCAAATGCCCAGGTGCTACTGCGAGCATTCGTAAGGTACACATCAATAACATGTATATCACATATACCTTTGTTCACTTTGCCATCCTTCTTATCCGCCAAATACTTGGGGCAGTTCCACTTCCAGTGTCCAGTCTGCTTGCAGTAGAAGCACTCAGTCTCAGGCTTAGGTCTAGACTTGGGTTTCTTCTCCTGAGCAGCAACTTGTTTGCTGTTCTTCTTGAAGTTCCCCTTCTTATTCCCTTTGCCCTTTTCTTGAAACTGGTGGTCTTGTTAACCATCAACACTTGATGATCCTTCTTGATTTCTACCTCCACAGCTTTTAGCATTGCGAAGAGCTCGGGAATAGTCTTGTCTATCCCTTGCATATTATAGTTCATCACGAAGCTCTTGTATCTTGGTGGCAGTGATTGAAGAATTCTGTCAATGACACTATCATCAGGAAGATTAACTCCCAGTTGAATCAAGTGATTATTATACCCAGATGTTTTGAGTATGTGTTCACTGACAGAACTATTCTCCTCCATCTTACAGCTATAGAACTTATTGGAGACTTCATATCTCTCAATTCGGGCATTTGCTTGAAATATTAACTTCAACTCCTGAAACATCTCATATGCTCCATGACGTTCAAAACGTTGTTGAAGACCCGGTTCCAAGCCGTAAAGCATGGCACACTGAACTATCGAGTAGTCGTCAGCTTTGCTCTGCCAGACGTTCTTAACGTCGTCAGTTGCATCAGCAGCAGGCCTGGCACCCAGCGGTGCTTCTAGGACATAATTCTTCTATGCAGCAATGAGGATAATCCTTAGGTTACGGACCCAGTCCGTGTAATTTCTACCATCATCTTTCGACTTAGCTTTCTCAAGGAACGCATTAAAATTCAACAGAACAACAGCACGTGCCATCTATCTACATCAAACATAGACAAGAAAAATACTATCAGGTACTAAGTTCATGATAAATTTAAGTTCAATTAATCATATTACTTAAGAACTCCCACTTAGACAAACATTTCTCTAGTCATCTAAGTGATCACGTGATCCAAATCAACTAAACCATGTCCGATCATCATGTGAGATGGAGTAGTTTTCAATGGTGAACATCACTATGTTGATCATATCTACTATATGATTCACGCTCGACCTTTTGGTCTCCGTGTTCCGAGGCCATATCTATATATGCTAGGCTCGTCAAGTTTAACGTGAGTATTCCGCGTGTGCAACTGTTTTGCACCCATTGTATTTGAACGTAGAGCCTACCACACCCGATCATCACGTGGTGTCTCAGCACGAAGAACTTTCGCAACGGTGCATACTCAGGGAGAACACTTCTTGATAATTTAGTGAGAGATCATCTTAAAATGCTACCATCAATCAAAGCAAGATAAGATGCATAAAGGATAAACATCACATGCAATCAATATAAGTGATATGATATGGCCATCATCATCCTGTGCTTGTGATCTCCATCTCCGAAGCACCATCGTGATCACCATCGTCACCGGCGTGACACCTTGATCTCCATCGTAGCATCGTTGTCGTTACGCCATATATTGCTTCTACGACTATCGCTACCGCTTAGTGATAAAGTAAAGCAATTACAGGGCATTTGCATTTCATACAATAAAGCGACAACCATATGGCTCCTGCCAGTTACCGATAACTTCGGTTACAAAACATGATCATCTCATACAATAAAATATAGCATCACGTCTTGACCATATCACATCACAACATGCCCTGCAAAAACAAGTTAGACGTCCTCTACTTTGTTGTTGCAAGTTTTACGTGGCTCCTACGGGCTGAGCAAGAACCGTTCTTACCTACGCATCAAAACCACAACGATAGTTTGTCAAGTTGGTGCTGTTTTAACCTTCGCAAGGACCGGGCGTAGTCACACTCGGTTCAACTAAAGTGAGAGAGACAGACACCCGCCGGTCACCTTTAAGCAACTAGTGCTTGTAAAGGTGAAACCAGTCTCGCGTAAGCGTACACGTAATGTCGGTCCGGGACGCTTCATCTCACAATGCCGCTGAACCAAAGTATGACATGCTGGTATGCAGTATGACTTATATCGCCCACAACACACTTGTGTTCTACTCGTGCATATAACATCTACGCATAAAACCTAGCTCGGATGCCACTATAGGGGAATGTAGTAATTTAAAAAAAAATCCTGTGCACATGCAAGATCATGGTGATGTATAGCAACAAGGGGGGAGAGTGTTGTCCACGTACCCTCGTAGACCGTAAGCGGAAGAATTATGACAACGCGGTTGATGTAGTCGTATGTCTTCACGATCCGACCGATCCAAGCACCGAACGTACGGTACCTTCGAGTTCAGCACACGTTCAGCTCGATGACGATCCCCGGACTGCGATCCAGCAGGGTGTCAGGGATGAGTTCCGTCAGCATGACGGCGTGGTGACGATGATGATGTTCTACCGACGCAGGGCTTCGCCTAAGCACCGCAACGATATGACCGAGGTGGAATATGGTGGAGGGGGGCACCGCACACGGCTAAGGAACGATCACGATGATCAACTTGTCTGTCTGGAGGTGCCCCCCTGCCCCCGTATATAAAGGAGGGAGGGGAAGGTGCGGCCGGACCGCTAGGGGTGCACCTGGAGGAGTCCTACTCCCACCGGGAGTAGGACTCCCCCTCTTGCCTTGGTGGAGAAGGAAAGGGGGGAGGGGAAAGAGGAAAGGGGGGCGCCCCCCCCCCCTTCCTTGTCCTATTCGGACTAGGGGGAGGGAGCGCGCGGCCTGCCCCGGCCGGCCCTCCTCTTCTCCCTCATGGCCCATGTAGGCCCATTAACCCCCGGGGGGGGGTTCCGGTAACCCCCCGGTACTCCGGTAAAATCCCGATTTCACCCAGAACGTTTCCGATATCCAAATATAGGCTTCCAATATATCAACCTTTATATCTCGACCATTTCGAGACTCCTCGTCATGTTCGTGATCACATCCGGGACTCCGAACAACCTTCGGTACGTCAAAACATATAAACTCATAATAAAACTGTCATCGTAACATTAAGCGTGCGGACCCTACGGGTTCGAGAACTATGTAGACATGACCTAGAACTGTTTCCGGTCAATAACCAATAGCAGAACCTGGATGCTCATATTGGCTCCTACATATTCTACGAAGATCTTTATCGGTCAAACCGCATAACAACATATGTTGTTCCCTTTGTCATCGGTATGTTACTTGCCCGAGATTTGATCGTCGGTATCCAATACCTAGTTCAATCTCGTTACCGGCAAGTCTCTTTACTCGTTACGTAATGCATCATTCCGTAACTAACTCATTAGTTACATTGCTTGCAAGGCTTATAGTGATGTGCATTACCGAGAGGGCCCAAAGATACCTCTCCGACAATCGGAGTGACAAAACCTAATCTTGAAATACGCCAACTCAACATGTACCTTCGGAGACACCTGTAGAGCTCCTTTATAATCACCCAGTTACGTTGTGACGTTTGGTAGCACACAAAGTGTTCCTCCGGTAAACGGGAGTTGCACAATCTCAAAGTTGTAGGAACTTTGTATAAGTCATGAAGAAAGCAATAGCAACATACTAAACGATCAAGTGCTAGGCTAACGGAATGGGTCAAGTCAATCACATCATTCTCCTAATGATGTGATCCCGTTAATCAAATGACAACACATGTCTATGGTTAGGAAACATAACCATCTTTGATTAATGAGCTAGTCAAGTAGAGGCATACTAGTGACATTATGTTTGTCTATGTATTCACACATGTATCATGTTTCCAGGAAATACAATTCTAGCATGAATAATAAACATTTATCATGAAATGAGGAAATAAATAATAACTTTATTATTGCCTCTAGGGCATATTTCCTTCATACTTTTCATGAATTTGGTGCAAAGGAATGGAGCAAAGGAAAACTGTAGGATTTGTTCCTTTAGTGTCTCCTTGAAAGAAAAACCGTAGGAATTCTAATTTCCACTTGTCCTCCTTTTCATATTCCTATTCATCAAGCACAAGACTAAGAGATAGTAGCATAATAGCATTATAACCGTACATTTTCTTGTGGTTTGACTTAATCTCACCATGCTTTTTTGCATCCTGTGATCTTCCAATTTTTGTGAATCAAACACCCAGATTGGTAGAAATCCCGTGTTTTTTACACAAGCATTCCTATCCTATTCCTGTCTATTTCCTGTCCCTGCATTGTTAGAATCCTCAAATTCAAACAAGCCCTTACTCAATTACTTCTGTTACAGATATGTGTCAAAGAAAACCTTGTGTGGTTTGTCCTGCTCCTGCGATGTTGTGTTCCACCCCAGCTCAGCTGCTCCAACGACGGAAGGGTTCACCACAGCAGGGATCCACTCTCCAGACTGTCTTTCGCCGCCTCAGATCTTCTTCCCCGCCGCCGGCAGCTGCGACAACTACATTACCATCATCAACTGAGCAGATGACCTTGAGGACTACATGGTCCGCAAGAGAGGTCGCACTCTTCCGTGTTTGCTTACGTTATGTGTCGCTTAACATGATGACATGCTACATTATCGTCGTGTTCACCTATTAGACGCCGAGTCAGGTCCAAAATAATGCTGAAACTTGAGTTTTTAAATGGTTGTGGGGTACATATTGGGGCAGCAATAAGTACTATCTGTCTACTATCTGGTTAATCTCGGGTGTCTACTATGAGTTTCATGTTGGGTGCAAACAAACATTAAAGGAGCCATTATCTATATTTTTTAACTAAAGCTATTATCTGGCTGCTATCATTGGTTTTGGGTCTATCCACAGTTTGCTACCATCACTCTGGATTTGTGCATGCACTCCTTACATAATCTCACTATGTTTTATTCCTATGCATGCCAGTTATTGTACACAATGGAACTGATCATGTAGAGCAAAAGAGACGAGCCTTGCGTGGCAATAAAATTTCATGCAGACGTCGCTCCATGGTGGGCGCAAAGGCAGCCCCCCTCCACCCATTTTGGATCGTAATCAAGAGGAAGATAACTATTCTGAGGGGGATTCAGAAGGAGAAGACCATTCCTATTTACCCCATGAGGTCTTCGCTCTAACTTGGCATGCTGATGTTGGTAATATCATGCATATGGTGCCTTGCATTGCTTACTGTATACATTAAAGATGTCATCTGCTTAGTTTAGACATGCTTTCTGTCAATGCCATCTGTTTAGTTTCTTTATTGTATATGTGAATCATGCAATGCCATCTTGTTTAGCCAGGCATCATATATGTGAATTTTGCAATGCCACCCTGGTTAGCCAGTCATCTTATATGTGAATTATATCATGCCATCATTTTTTATTACGTGTTAAATTTGTAAACAATTTTAGTACATTCAATTACTCTTCCTGTGCATCAGCCATTCGGCACGGTCATGGAAAAATCTGTAGTGGAAACAATGTCTTTAGAGCAGACAATGCTATGTGACGAAGCGCATGTCTTGCTGGTTACCGATAGCTCCTCAGAGGAGGATTTAGAGACAGATGACCAGTCATATCCCCCCCCCCTCGAGGTGCATGCTCTAACTTGGCAGGGTTATGTTGCTCATATCATGCGTATGGTATCTTGCATTGCTATGTCATTTGCTTAGTTTAGACATTGTCACGACCGGTTTTCCAATAAAATACTTATTGAGAAACCGATATTTTTAGTCCAGTATGAGGAAAACTCCTCCTGACTGGTAGACAAATCCTTGAATACAGAAGGCCAGTAGCATAAAATATATTACAGGGTTGAGCTGGGGTTGCTCAACAATTATTACAAGCACGCCAATAATTATACATAATGGCGGATATGGCACAATGGTGTGGTGACATACTACTGACTCGTGGTAAAAGTGGTAGTGGAATATCTCAGTGGAGTAGATAACATGACTCCTAAACTGGCAGCTCATCGAGCGTCGAGGTGAGGCTCGATGAATTTATTTGGGGTAGCAGAAGCGGATATAATACAGTGACCAAATCCAGGGTCGCACGAGACTGACTGGGACTCCTCTAGGCGTCGGACTCGCTATCGAACTCTTCATCCATGAGATCGCCTTCGTCAGCATCTGGCCAAATCAACAAGCCAGGTGAGTACTTTGAAAGTACTCGCAAGACAGTTCGGACATAAGAGATAACAAATGCATGCATGAATGCGTCATGAGCAATGATGAACTCGCACGACATTATTTAGTAATAAGAAAGTCAGACGGTAGTAAAAAATAACTAAAAACCGATCGGGTGTCTGAAGCGATGCCTCGAAGGGTGAACAAATAAATAAATCATGCCGCAGTCGGGTGTCTACGCGACACCACATAAAGGGCTTATAATGAAAGTAAAAGACAATGCGTGCCACATTCGGACATCTGAGCGACATCACACAAAGGGCTTATATTGAAAGTAAATAACAATACTGCCATAGTCGGACGTCTAAGCGACATCGCAGAAAGGGCTTATATTGAAAGTAACTAACAATACTGCCACAGTCGGACGTCTGAGTGACATCGCATAAAGGGCTTATATTGAAAGTAAATAACAATACTGCCACAGTCGGACGTCTAAGCGACATCGCAGAAAGGACTTATATTGAATGTAAATAACAATACTGCCAGAGTCGGACGTCTGAGCGACATCGCAGAAAGGGCTTATATTGAAAGTAAATAACAATACTGCCATAGTCGGACGTCTGAGCGACACTTCAGAAAGGGCTTATATTGAAGTAAATAACAATACTGCCACAGTCGGACGTCTGAGCGACATCGCAGAAAGGGCTTATATTAAAAGTAAATAATAACAATGCCGCAATCGGACGTCTGAGCAACATCGCAGAAAGGGCTTTAAAATTTATTATTCATATCTGTTGAACTTGCAAGAGTAATACTCATAGGAAAATATTCAACACATGATAATAAACGGGTTAGTCCATCCACAGGAAATAAACATTTAACCGGAATTAACACCCAGGTGGTTCTCCGGAGTTTCTGTCACCGAGATTGACACTTGACAAGATAAGTTGAACACAGTACTTGGACATGGATAAGATGATTCAAAGGAATTTTTGACTCTGCGGAGTTTGTACTAAAATGTCCATAGCCAACGGATTTCCGTAGTCACGAAGGACTAGTTCCATTTACGGTATTTCGGAAGAAAACACATCTAACCGGTACACACCCATTCCACCTCACGATGCCAGGAATCACCCTAGACAGCATTCAAGAAAAACTTTGAGACGGGTAGATCACAATCTCGAATAGCATGGGATCAAATTTATATATACGCGCTCTAAGGGGTGCCCCCCTCTCGGTCCCAACCGGAAACACCCATGCCCCCTGACCGGATGACTGGCTTTAATCCAGGGCCATGGAACCATCATCACGGCCTCTCGATTTGGTGTGCACCAGGAAAACGGTTTGCAATTTACTAAGCCATATCCCTTGTGAAAACATGTGGTAGTATAGGAAGGGAAAACGGATGGAAACTGGACTGAATCATTTGACACTTGAGTCAAATATTCTGGCATAAGACTGGCATGGTACAACACTGCCATCTTACCCATCCTCATGCCATCACATGGCTATGCAAACTCATATCCAACAACTCATGGATTTTCGAAACTCACTTGCCTCATATATGCATGTAATATGACATTCATCAAGATGCTCATAAACATGCCATGAAACTACTCAATGCAAACAATGCCAAGACACTCATCATATCAAAAGTTCAAACATGCTTGCCTGGTTCAGAGTAGTCGGAGCCTAGCTCGGTGAAGTTCGCGGTTCCGTCACCTCCTTCGGTATCTACGGTATACATAAATATACGCACTATCGTAAATACCATGAGGTGCACAAAAGTATCCAAATATTTTTCAAATAAATCTGAAAAAAACTAGACAGAAAAATAAAGATGACAGAAAAAGAATCACTCAAAAACCATTTTCTGTTTAAAAGTTATAAAGGTTTTAATTCAGGGACCTTTCTATAATGAAACAGAAACTTCCCAGGGTGCTAAGCAGAAAAGCCCAGAAAACGATTCAGATTAGAAAGCGTATTTGCCAGAGTACATTTTCAGAAAACGGTTCGTTTAAAAGAAATGAGAGACTGATAGGCGGGTCCCACCCATCAGGTTTGAAAATTCAAACGAGGGGACGAAGCTCGTCGGCGCCCGAGAGCTGCGGTGGTCGCCGGCGGCGATCCACGGCAAGGCAGAAGGATCGGGTGGTACCTCCGAGCTCAGTGCGTCACTCCGCATCGGTGGGTGGTGGTGGTGGTCGCTGGCGAGCACCACGTCGACGGCAGCCCTTGCTCTAGCGGACGGTGGCTCGAGTGGAGTTGGATCTCGCCGGGGAGTGCTGGGGAGGACAAATTGAAGTGGGGGTTACACCTCTGGTAGCTTGAGTGGATTGCTGACGGGATTTGGGCGTCGGGGATGAGCTCACCGGAGTGAATCGAGGTGGTGGCCGAGGCGGAACGGGGCGGCCGGAGTCGGGGGAGGAGACCTCCTCGAGGTCCTCCTAGTGGCCTGGCGGGGTGTTGGTGAGTAGCAGAGGTGGTGTGTGCTCGAGGGCGAGCTCGGGGCCCCTTTTTATAGGCGGTCCAAGGCGGTGGCCGTGAACGGAGTTTTCCAGCGAAGGTTACGGCGGCGCAGAGCTTGGTCGGGGGAGGTTTCCATTTAGACGCTAAACGAGTTTGGGTTAGGTGCTTTGGGGAGAGATTGACGGAACGGGGTGGCGCGGGCCCGTCGGCGGCAGAGGGCGTGCCCTGTGCTTGCCGGGCCACGGCGACGGTGCTGCGGGCGTGCGCTGGCATGCATGAGCCACGCGGAGCGCTAGGGAGAGTTGGGCGGCGCTGGATGGCGTGGCGAGCTGGCTCAGGCCCTCGCTGGCCGCCACGGGTGGCTTGGCCACCGCAGAAACTGCCAACTCCGGCGAGGCTCGCCGCCACCGACGTCTGCACCCGTCCAAGGGAGCGTGCGGGGTTCTGTCCAGGGAGGAGAGGCCGAGCGCAACGCGCCAGGGCGCACTGTGGGTCTGTGACTGCTTTCTGACGAAAGGAAACGACATTGAACTTCTCTGAATTTCTGAATGTGTATAGAAACAGTGCTGGCCAGGTGTTCGACAGAATGATTTTGGTATGTGGGAGGTTCTCCTTGAGCTGATCTTTGGTGGGGTGGCCTCTCATTGCATCTGGGGGCTGTCTGAATTTTGGTGGAATTTTTGGAGAAGAGGAGATATGAATTTCACCAAATTTGAACAATCTGGTCCAAACTTGCAGAGGCTGAAATTTGAATAGTTTGCAAAGAGGCAGAGTGGATCTTGATGATTCTAGGTTGTGGGTGCTAAGGACTATCCAGAGGAGTTGGTTTGAGATCAAAACTCAAAGGCAGTTAGGTACTTGCTTTGCAAATCACCTAGGCTCAAAATAATGGACATAATTGTTTTGGGGAAAGAAATAAATGAAATAAAATCCAAAAATGAGTTGGACTTGTTGGGACAGAATATATGGATTGCCCCAAATTGGAAGGAGGGTTTTGGGAAGTTTTACCATATGAGGCATGGTAAAATCATGAGTGGTTTCAATGAAAGAGAAGCCCCAAAACTCTTAGGGTTTTCTTTTAAAAGGAAAACAAATCCCAAAAATTAAATTTTGAGAAGAGGGCAAACAGAAGAAAGGTTTTTAATAACCAATACCAGGGTTGAAGAAGATATGAAAAAAATCCTTGCCAAGGGGAAAAAGATTTTGAGAGAGAGGTTTTTGGAAGAACTTAAAATGGCCTTCTTCAAATCCAACAAAGTTTTTGCTGAAAACCCAAAAAAAAATTTGAGTGTCACAACACCTACCCCCTTAGGAAAAATCTCATCCCCGAGATTTTAGTTGATCCTCAAATAAGTGTGGATGCTCTGTCCGAAGAAAATCCTCTCTTTCCCAAGTGGCTTCACTCTCGGTGTGATTGCTCCACTAAACTCCGAAAAACTTGATGGTTTTCTGTCGGGTCCTTCTTTCAGACTCCTCCAATATTTTTACTGGATGTTCCCGATAGGTGAGGTCTGGTTGCATGTCAATGTTTTCATGAGATACCTTCTTCTCTGGGTTGCTTACGCACTTCCTTAATTGCGAGACGTGGAACACGTTGTGGATATCGGATAATTCTCCGGGTAAGTATAGGTGGTAGGCTACCGTGCCTCTTCGTGCCACTATACATAATGGTCCGATGAATCTTGGTGCTAGCTTCCCCTTGATCTTGAATCATTGCAGGCCCCTCATAGGAGATACTCGTAGATACACAAACTCATCGTGTTCGAAACTGATTCCATGATGTTTCTGATCGTAATAACTCTTCTGTCGGCTTTGAGCTGTCTTGAGTCGGTCCCTGATCAGCTTGACCTTTTCCTCGGCTTCTTTGAGCATGTCTGGGCCAAATATACGGCTGTCTCCGGTCTCTGACCAATTTAGCAGGGTACGACATCTCTGTCCGTACAAGGCTTCAAATGGTGCCATTTGCAGGCTGGCCTGGTAACTGTTGTTGTATGCGAACTCTGCGTATGGCAAGCTTTCTTCCCAACTGGTTCCATAAGTGAGGACACATGCTCTCAGCATGTCTTCTAGAATTTGATTTACGCGTTCAGTTTGTCCGTCAGTCTGGGGATGGTATGCTGTACTGAAAGCTAGTTGGGTTCCCAGAGCCTGTTGTAGGTGATCCCAAAATCTGGAGATGAATTGTGTGCCCCTGTCAAATATTATGGTCTTTGGAACTCCATGTAAGTAGACGATACGGGAAAGATAAAGCCTGGCAAGCTTCTGAGTGGTGTGGGTTGTCTTCACGGGGATGAAGTGTGCTACTTTAGTCAGTCTATCTGTGATGACCCATATGGCATCATGTCCGTGTCATGACCAAGGTAGCCCAACAATAAAATCCATTCCAATCTCGTCCCATTTCCACTCGGGTATCTTATTTGGTTGTAATAGTCCGGCCGGTTTCTGGTGCTCGGCCTTGATGCGTTGCCATGAATCACAACATGCAATAAACGTGGCTATGTCCCTTTTTATACCGTGCCACCAAAATGTTTCCTGAAGATCCTTGTACATTTTTGTTCCTCCAGGATGGATTGAATACGGAGCGGTGTGGCCTTCGGCTAAGATTTGTTGTTTAAGGTCCTCGATATTTGGTACGCAAAGTCTATTTCCGTACCACAATATTCCCTGCTCATCGATAACGAATTCTGAGGCCTTTCCCAAATTCACTTTCCGTATAATGCCTTCAATGCTGGGGTGCCCATGCTGAGCCTCTTTAACCTTTTCCATCAGGGTAGGCTATATTTCTAAATTTGACACACTGCCTTCGGTGACCATTATTAAGTTGAGTTTGGCAAACTCTTGCTGAAATTCAGGTCTCAACTTTGGTAGGCTATCGTGGTTCGGGTTGGGGTTTCGACTTAAAGCATCTGCCACTACATTTGCTTTGCCTGGGTGGTAGTGGATTCCAACATCATAATCCTTTACTAATTCCAACCAGCATCGTTGCCGTAAATTGAGTTCCGGTTGTGTGAAAATATACTTGAGGCTTTTATGGTCCGTGTATATCTCACAACGATTTCCAAGTAAAAAGTGTCTCCATTCCTTGAGTGCTTGTATAACTGTTGCTAACTCCAGGTCATGAGTAGGATAATTTTCCTCATGCTTGCGAAGTTGTCTGGAAACATACGCTACTACCTTGCCTTGTTAATACACATCCGAGGCCCTTCCGGGATGCGTCACAATACACCTCAAAATTCTTGTGTATGTCTGGCACAATTAATACTGGTGCTGTCATTAATTTCCTTTTTAGTTCTTGGAAACTTTTCTTGCAAGCTTCCGTCCATTCAAACTTCTTGTCTTTCTTGAGTAGCTGCGTCATTGGCTTTGCTATAGTGGAAAATCCTTCAATAAATCTTTGGTAGTAACCTGCCATTCCCAAGAAACTTCGTACGTCCGTTATGCTAGCTGGTGGTTTCCAGCCAAGTACGGCCTTGACTTTTTCCGGGTCTACAGCAATACCTTCTTGGGTCAGTACGTGGCCCAGAAAACCTACCTGCTTTAACCAAAATTCACACTTGCTGAACTTGGCGTACAATTGATGTTTCCTGAGTTCTCCTAATACAATTCGGAGATGTTCAGCGTGCTCTTCTGGTGTCTTGGAGTATATCAGAATATCATCGATGAATACCACAACAAACTTGTCCATAAACTTCATAAATACTTTGTTCATGAGGTGAACAAAATATGCGGGAGCGTTTGTTAGTCCAAATGGCATTACTGTGAACTCATACAGTCCATATCTGGAGGTGAAGGCTGTCTTGGGGATATCTTCTGTGCGTACTTTTAATTGATGGTATCCCGACCTTAAGTCAATTTTTGAGAATACCTTAGCCTGAGCGAGCTGATCAAATAAATCATTTATCCGTGGCATCGGGTATTTGTTCTTGATTGTGACCATGTTAAGTGCTCGATAGTCGATACACAATCTCAGTGTTCCATCCTTCTTTTTGGCAAATAAAATTGGTGAACCCCAAGGTGAGGAGCTGGCTCGTATATATCCTTTGTCCAGTAATTCTTTTATTTGCTTCTTCAATTCTACCAATTCAGATGGTGCCATTCTGTATGGTTTCTTGTATATGGGGGCGGTTCCGGGTGCTAGCTCAATGCTGAATTCTATCTCTCGGTCTGGTGGCATGCCTGGTAGTTCTTCGGGAAATACGTCTGGAAATTCACACACTACTGGAACCTTGCTTAATTCAGAAATATCCACCTTGTTCAATCTCGGTTGCCGGGATATTTTTCTCTCTTTGGCTGAAACTTTTATTGTCTTCCCATGGTGGTGGGTGAGAATTACGGTCCGGTTGAAACAGTCAATAAAACCTTTGTTGGTGGTTAACCAATCCATCCCTAAGATGACATCCAGACCTTCATTTTCCAAAACAATAAGGTTGGCGTGAAATTTCAATCCTTCAAACTCAATAATCACACCTTGGCAGTAACTCTGGGTAACTTGCTTAATTCCAGGGGACTTGATGATCATGGATTTTTCCAAGGGAAGCATCGAAAAATTATTTTGCAAAGCAAAACTTTTCGAAATGAATGAGTGAGAAGCTCCAGAATCAAACAAAACCATGGCAGGTATTGTGTTGACATGGAACGTACCGAGTACGATATCCGGGGCATTCTGTGCTTCCTCTCTGGACACGTGGTTCAGATGACCCTTCCGGTGGTTGTTATTGGGGTTGAAATTGTTACGCTTTGGCGCTGAATTATTGCCACCGTTGTTCGGCTTTGGGGTCGAGTTCCTTGGCTTGGGGCACTGCTTGGCATAATGCCCTTCTTCTCCACAAGCGTAGCAAGTAACGCCTGGGCGATATGTGAACTCCTTGTCCCTTGCATGGAAATTCTTGACTGGGCGTGAGACGTTTGTCGTGGGTTTGTGTGTCCCACCTTTCTGAAAATCCGTCTTGCTTCGGTGGTTGCGAGTAAGATTAGTCTGGTCCCTTTTTCGCTTGCGGAAATCCTCCAAGCTGCGTCTCTCATTTTCCAAGGTCATGGCCTTATCCACTAGCGTTTTAAAATCTGGGAAGGTGTGCACAACCAGCTGGCATTTGAGCGCGGGTGCCAGACCGTCTAGGAATTTTTCCATCTTCTTGCTTTCAGTCATACGCTCTTCGTTGGCGTAGCGAGACAATAGAGTAAACTGACTGTTGTATTCTGACACCGTCATGGTCCTCTGTTTGAGGTCATCAAATTCTCTCTTCTTGATCTTCATAAGACTTTTAGGAATATGCGCCCCACGAAAACCTTCCTTGAACTCCTCCCAGGTTATATTATTTTCATTGGGGTGCATGTGTAGGAAATTTTCCCACCACGATGCAGCTGCTCCAGTGAGATAGTGTGGTGCATATAGCACTTTCTCAAGATCTGAACACTGTGCAATAATTAATTTTCTTTCCATGTCTCGAAGCCAGTCCTCGGCCTCAAGAGGTTTGTCAGTATGAGAAAATGTTTGGGGATGCGTCTTCTGTAGCTCAGATAACTTGGATTGCTACTGATACTGTCCACAGTGATTTCCCATATTGATGACTTGGTTCATCATTTCCTGATGTTGTTGCTGACTTTGCTCATAAAGACGGCACATTTGGGAAAGTGCTGTTTCACTGTCCTGTTGACTTGACTGCCCCTGTGTGAAATTGTTGCTTGGTTGTGTGCCATAATTTTCCTCTGACGGAGTTGGCATGGAGCGCGTCCAAGGACGAGACATTTTTCACTCTGGGGATATATTTTGTAAAACTCATAAGAAAGGGAAAAGAGTCGCAAAATTTCAATAAATGCATAAATACTGGGAAAATTTTAAATGTTCCAGGATTTTTAAAAGAAGAATCGATTGCGCACGGAGAAGGACTGCTCATTACATATCTTACACGCAGGCGGTAATTATACAATACATCACTCAGGATATGCGTACATATTCCTGACATGTTATTTAGGCTAGTGCACTTCTCCAGTTCCTACATTATGCGCAAACAAGCTACTTCTCACAACTTATGTACATATGCACATATCGTACAGAGTGGTACATCGCATGACGGCTAAGCGTACTCAGTCGGAGATGGTGAGGATCTCCTTTGCCCTGCCGAGGGTGAGGCGCAGTGAGGCTGGGGACTCAACCTCCTCTTCGCTAATAGGCTCCAGACGTGAAGCGCTGCGCTGAGTAGATGGAGCGGGTGCCATATGCGGAGCAACACGAACAGGTGTGGGCGCAATAGGTGGTGCAGAGCGGACTGGAGTGGGCACAATGACTTGGTTGAATTCCTCGGTGGAAGGCAGGCGACGAGCAGTAGCGAGAGTGGTAGGTGCATAAGATGCTGAGGACGAGATGAAAGTCAGTGGCGGTGCGGCGTGCAGGAGCTCCCTCCTGTTAGCGGCACAGCCATGGACTGAGTCCATGAGGGTAGCCACAAAGTCGTCCACCAGGCTGTCGAAGGCTGCCTCCAGAGCCCGGAGATACTCGATAAGCATCTCAAAAGCCTCGTCTCGTTCTCCTCTGGGGCAAGAGAACGCGTAGTGACAGACGTATGGCACGTGGCATGGAAGGTAGCGGTAACGACGAGTCTTCATCAAAGGAAGGACATCCCTGAGACGAGCTATCGCCTCACGGGCTGCCATTTGCATAGCATGCTTCTCCGTAGGCATGGCTCTTCCCAAAAACCGGAAGCGGCGTAACTCAACACGCCCTCCCTTGAATTGCACCGCGGCCTGGTGCATGGTCAGACTGTTGTTGACTTTGTGCTGATAGAGTGTGAAGACTGGGCACATAGATGGCCCCATCGCGACCTGGACGATGAAGGAGAGAAGCTTGACAAACCCATTGGGCACATTGGCGAACATCTGAGACTCGCAGTTGTTGTCAGCCATTTACAAAAGTAGGCAAAAATTCTGAGTGGTCAGATCATAAATTTATGTTGAGTGTCAGAAAATGACTACATTTGCAAAAATAAGAATTAGCTCTATCGTGCTAATAACCGATTAGCGATCACACCTAGTGGCTTCCTATAGTCAGCCTGGCTCTGGTACCAAGCTTGTCACGGCCGGTTTTCCAATAAAATACTTATTGAGAAACCAATCTTTTTAGTCCAGTATGAGGAAAAGTCCTCCTGACTGGTAGACAAAATCTTGATACAGAAGCCAGTAGCATTAAATATATTACAGGGTCGAGCTGGGGTGCTCAACAATTTATTACAAGACACGCCAATAATTATACATAATGGCGGATATGGCACAATGGTGTGGTGACATACTACTGACTCGTGGTAAAAGTGGTAGTGGAATATCTCAGTGGAGTAGATAACATGACTCCTAAACTGGCAGCTCATCGAGCGTCTAGGCGTCAGACTCGCTATCGAACTCTTCATCCATGAGATCGCCTTCGTCAGCATCTGGCCAAATCAACAAGCCAGGTGAGTACTTTGAAAGTACTCGCAAGACAGTTCGGACATAAGAGATAACAAATGCATGCATGAATGCATCATGAGCAATGATGAACTCACACGACATTATTTAGTAATAAGAAAGTCAGATGGTAATAAAAATAACTAAAAACCGATCGGGTGTCTGAAGCGACGCCTCGAAGGGTGAACAAATAAATAAATCATGCCGCAGTCGGGTGTCTACGCGACATCACATAAAGGGCTTATAATGAAAGTAAAAGACAATGCGTGCCACAGTCGGACATCTGAGCGACATCACAGAAAGGGCTTATATTGAAAGTAAATAACAATACTGCCACAGTCGGACGTCTGAGCGACATCGCAGAAAGGGCTTATATTGAAAGTAAATAACAATACTGCCACAGTCGGACGTCTGAGCGACATCGCATAAAGGGCTTATATTGAAAGTAAATAACAATACTGCCACAGTCGGACGTCTGAGCGACATTGCAGAAAGGACTTATATTGAATGTAAATAACAATACTGCCACAGTCGGACGTCTGAGCGACATCACAGAAAGGGCTTATATTGAAAGTAAATAACAATGCTGCCACAGTCGGACATCTGAGCGACGTCGCAGAAAGGGCTTATATTGAAGTAAATAACAATACTGCCACAGTCGGGCGTCTAAGCGACATCGCAGAAAGGGCTTATATTAAAAGTAAATAATAACAATGCCGTAGTCGGACGTTTGAGCGACATCGCAGAAAGGGCTTTAAAATTTATTATTCATATCTGTTGAACTTGCAAGAGTAATACTCATAGGAAAATATTCAACACATGATAATAAACGGTTAGTCCATCCACAGGAAATAAACATTTAATCAGAATTAACACCCAGGTGGTTCTCCGGAGTTTCTGACACCGAGATTGACACTTGACAAGATAAGTTGAACACAGTACTTGGACATGGATAAGATGATTCAAAGGAATTTTTGACTCTGTAGAGTTTGTACTAAAATGTCCACAGCCAACGGATTTCCGTAGTCACGAAGGACTAGTTCCGTTTACGGTATTTCGGAAGAAAACACATCTAACCGGTACACACCCATTCCACCTCACAATGCCAGGAATCACCCTAGACAGCGTTCAAGAAAAACTTTGAGACGGGGAGATCACAATCTCGAATAGCATGGGATCAAATTTATATACGCGCGCTCTAAGGGGTGCCCCCCTCTCGGTCCCTACCGGAAACACCCATGCCCCTTGACCGGATGACTGGCTTTAATCCAGGGCCATGGAACCATCATCACGGCCTCTCGATTTGGTGTGTACCAGGAAAACGGTTTGCAACTTACTAAGCCATATCCCTTGCGGAAAACATGTGGTAGTACAGGAAGGGAAAACGGATGGAAACTGGACTGAATCATTTGACACTGAGTCAAATAGTCTGGCATAAGACTGGCATGCTACAACACTGCCATCTTACCCATCCTCATGCCATCACATGGCCATGCAAACTCATATCCAACAACTATGGATTTTCGAAACTCACTTGCCTCATCTATGCATGTAATATGACATTCATCAAGATGCTCATAAACATGCCATGAAACTACTCAATGCAAACAATGCCAAGACACTCATCATATCAAAAGTTCAAACATGCTTGCCTGGTTCGGAGTAGTCGGAGCCTAGCTCGGTGAAGTTCGCGGTTCCGTCACCTCCTTCGGTATCTACGGTATACAGAAATATACGCACTATCGTAAATACCGTGAGGTGCACAAAAGTATTCCAAATATTTTTCAAATAAATCTGATAAAAAACTAGATAAAATTTTAAAGAGGACAGAAAAAGAATCAAACAAAAATCCTTCTCTGTTTAAAAGTTATAAGGGTTTTTAATTTCAGGGACCTTTCTGTAATGAAACAGAAACTTCCCAGGGTGGTAAGCAGAAAAGTCCAGAAAACGATTCGGATTAGAAAGCGTATTTGCCAGAGTACGTTTTCAGAAAACGGTTCGTTTAAAAGAAATGAGAGACTGACAAGCGGGTCCCATCCGTCAGGTTTGAAAATTCAAACGAGTGGACGGAGCTCGTCGGCGCCTGAGAGCTGCGGTGGTCGCCGGCGGCGATCCACGGCGAGGCAAGAGGATCGGGTGGTACTTCCGTGCTCAGTGCATCACTCCGCGTCGGTGGGTGGTGGTGGTGGTGGTCGCCGGCAAGCACCACATCAACGGCGGCCCTTGCTCCGGCGGACAACGGCTCGGGTGGAGTTGGATCTCGCCGGGGAGTGCTGCGGAGGACAAATTGAAGTGGGGGTTAGACCTATGGTAGCTTGAGGGGATTGCTGACGGGATTTGGGCGTCGGGGATGAGCTCACCGGAGTGAATCGAGGTGGTGGCCGAGGCGGAACGGGGCGGCCGGAGTCGGGGGAGGAGACCTCCTCGAGGTCCTCCTAGTGGCCTGGCAGTGTGTTGGTGAGTAGCAGAGGTGGTGTGTGCTTGAGGGCGAGCTCGGGGCCCCTTTTTATAGGCGGTCCGAGGCGGTGGCCGTGAACGGAGTTTTCCAGCGAAGGTTACGGCGGCGCAGAGCTTGGTTGGGGAAGGTTTAGGGAGTTGGGCGTCGTCGTGGAGGTCCACTGTTTCCATTTAGACGCTAAACGAGTTTGGGTTAGGTGCTTTGGGGAGAGATTGACGGAACGGGGTGGCGCGGGCCCGTTGGTGGCAGAGGGCGTGCCCTGTGCTTGCCGGGCCACGGCGACGGTGCCGCGGGCGTGCGCTGGCATGCATGAGCCACGCGGAGTGCTAGGTTGAGTTGGGCGGCGCTGGATGGCGTGGCGAGCTGGCTCAGGCCCTCGCTGGCCGCCACGGGTGGCTTGGCCACCGCAGAAACTGTCAACTCCGGCGAGGCTCGCTGCCACCGACGTCTGCACCCGTCCAAGGGAGCGTGCGGGGTTCTGGCCAGGGAGGAGAGGCCGTGCGCAACGCGCCAGGGCGCACTGTGGACAGGTGACGACTCTCTGACGAAGAACGACACTGAACTCTCTGAATTTCTGAATGTGCATAGAAACAATGCTGGCCAGGTGTTCGACAGAATGATTTTGGTATGTGGGAGGTTCTCCTTGAGCTGATCTTTGGTGGGGTGGCCTCTCATTGCATCTGGGGGCTGCCTGAATTTTGGTGGAATTTTTGGAGGAGAGGAGATATGAATTTCACCAAATTTGACAAATCTGGTCCAAACTTGCAGAGGCTGAAATTTGAAAATTTGAAAAGAAGAAGAGTGGATCTTGATGGTTCTAGGTTGTGGTTACCAAGGACCATCCAGAGGAGTTGGTTTGAGATCAAAACTCAAAGGCATTTAGGTACTCGCTTTGCAAATCACCTAGGCTCAAAAATAATGGACAGAATTGTTTTGGGGAAAGAAATAAATGAAATAAAATCCAAAAATGAGTTGGACTTGTTGGGACAGAATATATGGATTGCCCCAAAGTGGAAGGAGGGTTTTGGGAAGTTTTACCATATGAGGCATGGTAAAATCATGAGTGGTTTCAACAAAAGAGAAGTCCCAAAATTCTAGGGTTTTCTTTTAAAGGAAAACAAATCCCAAAAATTAAATTTTGAGAAGAGGGCAAACAGAAGAAAGGTTTTTAATAACCAATACCGGGGTTGAAGAAGATATCAAAAAATCCTTGCCAAGGGGAAAAAGATTTTGAGAGAGAGGTTTTTGGAAGAATTTAAAATGGCCTTCTTCAAATCCAACAAAGTTTTTGCTGAAAACCAAAAAAAAAATTGGAGTGTCACAGACATGCTTTGTGTGAATGCCACCTGTTTAGTGTCTAATTACCATATATGTGAATTATGCAATGCCATCTTGTTGCAAGACATTATATATGTGAATTATGCAATGATATCTTGTTGCAATGCATTATGTATGTGAATTATGCAATGCCATGCTGTTTAGGCAAGCGTCATATATGTAAATTATATCATGTCGTCCTTTTTTGTATTTCTCATTGCTTTTGTAGACAATGTTTGTATATTCAATTGTTGTTCCTGTGCATCAACCATTTGAATTGGTGATGGAGAAATCTAGAGTGAAAACAAGGTCTTCAGAGCAGACAATGCTACCTGCTGAAGCAGATATCTTGATGGTTACAGATAGCTCTTCAGAGGAGGATTCAGAGGAAGATGACAAGTCCTATTATCCCCCTGAGGTGTATGCTCAAACTTGGCAGGGTTATATTACTCATATGATGCTGTATTGCAATGCTTAGTTTTTACATCATATAGAAAATATTGAATGCCATCTCCTTAGTTGACACATCATATATGTGATTGCCCTCTGCTCACTTCCTTAGTATATAAATCATATATTTGAATTATGTCATGCCATGATGTTTACATAGATAGCATGTATCTGAATTATGGCATGCCAACCCATTTTCTAAAGACATAATATAGTTATATCATCTCATCATGTTTAC
Organism: Triticum aestivum; assembly: GCF_018294505.1. Classification (NCBI taxonomy): domain Eukaryota; kingdom Viridiplantae; phylum Streptophyta; class Magnoliopsida; order Poales; family Poaceae; genus Triticum; species Triticum aestivum. The sequence goes on from NC_057807.1 coordinate 376,026,119, forward strand.
ATAGTCATCATATTTTAAATTATGTCATTTTATCCATGAATTATATCATGCCATCATGTTTCCATCGACGGCATGTTTGTGATTTATGGCATGCCAACCACTTTAATAGACACATCGTATAGTTATATCATGTCATCCTGCTTACATAGTCATCATATTTTGAAGTATGTCATTCTATCTTGTTTAGTTAGCCATCATACATGTGAAATTGTGTCATTCTATCCTGTTTAATTAGCCATCATATATGTGAAATTATGTCATGCTATTCTGTTTGTTTAGACAGCATAAATGTGAATTATTTCATGCCCTGTTTTCTTCCCTACTATTCATTGCACCTGTCTATCTTACAATGTCTGTACATTCAATTACTTTTCTTGTTTATTAGCCATTTCAATTGGAGGGAGTGATGGCAGTATCTGTGGGAGTAAAAACATGGTCTTCAGAAAAGATCGTGCTACCTGTCGAAGCAGATAGAACCACGGTTGTACTTGCCCAAGAACCAGCCCCACCACACATAACCCACACTCATGCAGATTGTACCCCTACCCAGTTGGAGAGAGAATCAGCTACACCCCTTCTAACCCCAACCCCAGCAGATAGACACCCAGTTCCCGTGACACAGCACTGTCTCCACCACAGAGCACCCAAACACGAGCAGTTAGTAAGGCAACTACAGTGCCCAAAGCACGAGGACCACCACTCCGAACCCCAAGTCAACGCTTAAAGCAGAAGAAGAATTGTTCTCAGGTCAGGTTCCGTAGCTATGGTTCAAACTACTTTACTCTTGCATCACTGTATTTACTCATACCAACTAATTTCAAATTTGAAGGATGCAATTGAAACTCCAATGGCGCAACTGGTATGTTTTAAACCTGTTTCTTTAACATGTTTGGTTGTTTGCTGTTGTAACTTGCTCTATGTTGATTTCAGTTTCAATTGAATAAACAGTTATGTTCTCATGCCATGTACATTACAAGTGTTGTTATTGTTGTGTAGTTTCCCACACTTATATTCTGTCTATGCTGCTTTGTCGTAGATAGATATGATTCAAACTATATCTATCTTGATTTGGCAACATAAACTAGAATGATATAGACCATACAGTGACCATACTACATAGATATATGTTTGTTTCATGTTGTTATCCTGTCCACCTTACTACTGAACTGGTTTACCAAAATGAGTTTCATATACTACATTGTAAACCTGTGATGTGTTTGTTTGTTTCTCTTCTAGAACGCGGATAAAATATTGGAGAAGAGTACCCCGTTATGCAATGGTAAAGGAAGTAATGCAGATAAGGTTCAAGATAGTGAGACATCCCTGATGGTCTCCAAGAAAGCTGATAAAAACTATATTGATAAAAACTATATTGAAGACACTGAGACAACCCCAAAGTCATGTCTTGATGTAGTGTTCGAGTTACTGGCTACTACTGCTGGCACCAGCTCTTCGAACTCGTTGCCTGAATCAGTTCGGCTTCTTGAGTCTCAACTTCAAGTTGAAAGACATCGATCAGATGTTATGCGACAGGAAGCCGAAGGACTGAGGAAGTCCATGCAGAATTCAGATGCATACTTTCTAGTGCAACAACAAGTGTTGGAGGACTTAAGCGCCAAACAAGAGAAAGTTAATAAGCTTGCTAAGCATCTTGCCAGCATTATGGGTACCCAGGATATTGTTTCTTGAGCTCTTCTGAAGTGGTTTTAGTTCTGGACTTGTTTTGCTGTGGCGTTTATATGCTGCTGTGTTCCCTATATTTGCACTGGTGGCAAACTTTGATGCCCAGTGGATGTAATATGTGGAATAGCCGTGATAGCCTAGTGTAAGTTGCTTGCTTATTTATTTCCTTATTGTCTTGTTTATTTATTTGCTTTTAGTCAGTGCAGTTCTTTTTCCGCGGTTTGCTAGTGGCCGCAATAACCTATTTTTTAAAACTAGGCCACAATAACCATGGGCTACATATTTACTGTAGTTACCATTTCCCTCCTACGGGCCGTAGGAACAATGGGCCTTCTACGTGTCATAGAAACAATGGGCCTTATATGGGTCGTAGACACAATGGGCCTTCTACGGGCCGTATCATCAATGGCCCTTGTACGAGCCGTATGATCGGTTGGCCAAACATGGGCCAATAACAGACCGCATTATGGTCGTAAATGGGCTAGAGATGGAATCGTCTGTTCATGGGCCGACCATAATGGGTCGTCATTAGTCGGCCGTATTTGATGATGCTATGAAAACGGCCCAACGTATTAACGGGCCACAAAATGGGCCGACTATAACCTCGGGCTGAATTTAGCCAAGAAGCAGAAAATGACAATAATGGGCCATAAGTAAATGAATGCTGGAAATGAGCCCAAGAGTAAATGGGCTCTGAGAAGGCCGAAAGATAACATGGGCTGGAAACGACCCAATAGAATAACGGGCCGTTAATGGGTATAAAGTGATACACTGTTCATTACGGGCCAGTTTCACCATGGGCCGTTAATGGGTATAAAGTGATACACTGTTCACTGTGGGCCAGTTTCACCACGGGCCGTTAATGGGCCAAGAGTTATAAAGGGCTTCATAGGGGCCGAAAGACGTCATGGGCCATACATGGGCCAGAAGTGAAAACGGGCTAGAATCATATTGGATGGCCCAGATGATGCTACTGGGCCTAATTCGGATAGGGCATAACGAGCCTTGGGTTAGCGGGTTGTAAATGGGCTATATGCGAATAGGCTGTTAACAGGCTTTACATGAGCCGGCCAGCCACCTTTTTGCCAAGTCCAACGGGCCAGCCTTTTCACAGGAATGGGCCTCTATTGGGCCGTGCCACGTGTCGACGTATCATAGGCGCCTTCTGTCCAATGAGTGGATGATATCTATCCCGACGATGAGACGACACATGTTTCCTCCAGCCAATGATGATTTTACACGTGGAAAATCCCCATTGGTCCGGGCTATTAACGGGTTATCGGATCCAAAACCCGATCCGATAGCTTAATGGCGTTCCGTTATGGTGGATGCCACGTGTCGGTCACCCTTGATGAAAGTACTTCTATGACACGCGATTTATCGTCATGGAAGTGGACACTTCCGTGATGATATTTTTTGTAATGTCATGGAACACTTCTACGACAGCACAGGTATGACTATCTTGATTCTATCATAAAATCGTCATGGATGTACATGCATGACAGAAAACATGACCTACTATGACAAACACGTATCATCACGGAAGTGTATTTTTTTTTGTAGTGTTGTGTGTTGTTCTTGATGGCTCTGCCAAAGAGCGTTGATCCTCACCTTAAGAGGTTGGATGAAATTGAAAACAATGTTAGAAGCTTTATGTGTTTACAATTTGAGCATAATAATTTCTTTAGGAATGAGCTTAAAGAACAAAAAAGTTTTATGGAATACATGAATAAAGAGCTCAATGATATGTCTAAGGAATTTTATGGTTTGAAATCTCTGTTTGCTCATCTTGAAAACTTAGTGGGCCAAATTTCAGATAAGCAAGCCACCTTAGTTAATAAGATGGCTGCTAAACCGGAGGATCTAGATGATAATAATGATGAAGATCTAAAAGTGATTGATGTGACTCCTATTAAATCTTTGTTTTCCAATATGAATCTTGATAAAGATGGACTGGATATGAGTCAACTTTAGTTAAAAGGTGTCCCAATGATTCGGAGGTTTTAGATCTACATGCAAAAATTGATAAAAGTGGGATTGAAGAGGTCAAGACTTTAAGTAGCAATGAACACACTATTTTTGATTTCAAGGAATTTAAATATGATAATTGTTCTTTAATAGATTGTATTTCCTTGTTGCAATCCGTGTTAAATTCTCCTCATGCTTATGATCAAAATAAAGCTTTTACTAAACATATCGTTGATGCTTTGATGCAATCTTATGAAGAAAAGCTTGAACTAGAAGTTTCTATCCCTAGAATACTTTATGATGAGTGGGAATACTATTAAAATTAAGATTAAAGATTATGAATGCTATGCCTTGTGTGATTTGGGTGCTAGTGTTTCCACGATTCCAAAAACTTTATGTGATGTGCTAGGTTTCCGTGAATTTGATGATTGTTCTTTAAATTTGCATCTTGTGGATTCAACCATTAAGAAACCTATGGGAAGAATTAATGATGTTCCTATTGTTCCAAATAGGAATTATGTTCTCGTAGATTTCATTTTCTTTATATAGATTGCAATCCTACATGTCCTATTATTCTTGGTAGACCTTTCCTTCGAACGATTGGTGCAATTATTAATATGAAAAAAGGAAATATTAGATTCCAATTTCCGTTAAGGAAGGGCATGGAACACTTTCCTAGGAAGAAAATTAAATTGACTTATGAATCTATTATGAGAGCCAATTATGGATTGCATACCAAAGATGGCAATACCTAGATCTATTCTTGTTTTTATGCCTAGCTAGGGGCGTTAAACGATAACGCTTGTTGGGAGCCAACCCAATTTTATTTTTGTTCTTTATTTTTTGCTCCTGTTTAGTAATAATAATTCATATAGCTTCTGGTTAGATGTGGTTTTATGTTTTAATTAGTGTTTGTGCCAAGTAGAACCTTTGGGAAGACTTGGGTGAAGTCTTTGTGATCTTGCTGTGAAAAAAACAGAAACTTTTGCACTCACGAGAATAGCTGTCATGTTTTACTAGAGAGCAATTTTAGGTTGATTCTTTTTGAAGATGATTAATAGAAAACATACTCACGTCAACCAATTTATTTCAGAATTTTTAGAGTTACATAAGTATTCGAAAGTTACATATTTCTACAGACTGTTCTGTTTTTGACAGATTCTGTTTTTTGTGTGTTGTTTGCTTATTTTGATGAATCTATGAGTAGTATCGGTGGGTATGAACCATAGAGAAGTTGGAATACAGTAGGTTTAACACCAATATAAATAAAGAATGATTTCATTATAGTAACTTAAAGTGGTGGTTTATTTTCTTATACTAACGGAGCTCATGAGATTTTCTGTTGAAGTTTTGTGTTGTGAAGTTTTCAAGTTTTTGGGTAAAGATTTGATGGATTTTGGAATAAGGAGTGGCAAGAGCCTAAGCTTGGGGATTCCCAAGGCACCCCAATGTAATTCAAGGACAAATTCGTCTTCGTCTCTCGGTAACTTTACCTGAGGGTATATTTTTATTCACCACATGATATGATTTTTGCTTGGAGCGTCTTGTATGATTTGAGTCTTTGCTTTTTAGTTTACCACAATCATCCTTGCTGTACACACCTTTTGGGAGAGAAACGCATGAATCGGAATTTATTAGAATTCTCTATGTGCTTCACTTATATCTTTTGAGCTAGACAATATTGCTCTAGTGCTTCGCTTATATCTTCTTTAGAGCACGATGGTGGTTTTATTTTATAGAAATTATTGATCTCTCATGATTCACTTATATTATTTTGACAGTCTTTTAGAACAGCATGGTAATTCGCTTTGGTTATAAAATTAGTCCTAATATGATGAGCATCCAAGATGGGTATAATAAAAACTTTCATATAAAGTGCATTGAATACTATGAGAAGTTCGATTCTTTATGATTGTTTTGAGATACGAAAATGGTGATATTAGAGTCATGCTAGTTGAGTAGTTGTGAATTTGAGAGATACTTGTGTTAAAGTTTGTGATTCCTGTAGCATGCACATATGGTGAACCGTTATGTGATGAAGTTGGAGCATGATTTATTTATTAATTGTCTTCCTTATGAGTGGCGGTCGGGGAAAAGCGATGGTCTTTTCCTACCAATATATCCCCCTAGGAGCATGCGCGTAGTACTTCTTATCAATAAATAGTAGATTTTTGCAATAAGTATGTGAGTTCTTTATGCACTACAAAAAAAAGACACATCCGTGACATTTTGGGCTGAACGAATTTTTTTTCTGTCATACATATGACACTTCTATGACGATAATTGTGACAAAACCCGGTATCATCATAGATGTGGTGGGCTCCTACTTCTATGACAAAAAATCATGATAGAAAATGGGCTTTTCGTCCTGGGCGGGCCGGAGACGCAGCTACACGACATTCTTTGGGCCGTCCATGACGGAAAAACCGTGGTAGAAGCGAGGGGGAGGAAAATTTCGGGGAGTTGCCGGTTATGGTGGGAGAGCGATGCGCGTTTCTCTCGTATAGGTACGCGCGTGTGTGCGAGGCGTTGGCTCTAACTGAAGCCAAGCAAGGCGTTGGGCTCTAACCGAACCCGAGCGATTGCACTGCAGGCTACGCGTTACTGAACCCGAGGGATCGATCGATGGCTGTTAACTGAACCCGATGGAGCGATTCCTTCGCTACTGCTGCTAACTGAAGCCGATTGATTGGATGAACAGTGAGCGTTGCGGGGGGGTTTGGATGAACAGTGAGCGGTGGCGTTGCCTCTGGATGAACAGGAACCCATGGTGTGGAGGGCTGGATGAACAGTAGACGATGGAGGGGTGGCCGTGGAGGGGTGGTTGGATAGGACCCCGTGGTGTGGAGGGCTGGATGAACAGTAGACGGTGGAGGGGTGCCCGTGGAGGGGTCGTTGAACAGGCCCCCGTGGTGTGGAGGGCTGGATGAACAGTAGACGGTGGAGAGGTGCCCATGGAGGGGTGGTTAAATAGTAGCCGGTGGAGTAGCGCGCGGTGGAGGCTGGATGAACAGGAGCCCATGGAGGCTGGAGGAGGTCGACGGTAGCCCGTGGAGGCTAGAGGAGGTCGACGGTGGAGATGAACAGTATCCCGTGGAGTCTCGTTTTGCGGTACGCCACACCCCTCCCCCCCCCCCGTTTCGACCGTAGCGCTCCAACACAAGTCTGTTTCGTCCGTTTTGCGGTACGCCACACCCCTCCCGATCAACAAGACCCCCGTTTCGACCGTAGGAGGTCTGTTTCCTCCATTTTGCGGTACGCCACACCCCTCCCGATCAACAGGACCCCCGTTTCGACCGTAGGAGGTCTGTTTCCTCCGTTTTGCGGTACGCCAGGCCCCTCCCGATCAACAGGACCCCGTTTCAAATGTGGCCGGTCGAACACAAGGCTATTTCCTCTGTTGTGCGGTATGCCAGGCCTCGTTTCCATTGCCTGTTCTGTCCAAGCCCTCCCGATGAACACGACCACTCATTCCGTTCTGACCCAGCCGGTTGGCTTCCCATGAACATGACGACGATGTTGTTTCTCCGTTCCGACCCAGCCATGTATGTATGCGCGATAGGCGTTAGAGACCCTGCCCGTATGTACGTACGTGGCCGTATTTTCTTTCTTGCACCCTCGCCGATGTACGTACGTGTACATGCTACGTGCGCGCCTCTACTATGACACGTGCGCGCCTCTACATCTACAACACGTGCGCGCCTCTACATCGACCAGTATGTACGTACACGTTCGTGACCAGAATGACAATGCTATGTACGCTTCGACCAGGTGGTCCCGACTATCAGGCACTTCCTTGCGTGCGAAGATGTAGCTGGTGGGCCCCAGCATTCACGGGGGTGAATCATTTTTTTGCCCAGACGCACTTCCTTGCGTGCGAAGGTGTAGCTAGTGGGTCTAAGCAGTCAGGGGGGAAACGTTTTTTTCGTGAAATATGGTGGCCCGTCAGGTGGGTCCCCGCTGTCAGGTGGAGGAATAATTATTTTGCGTGTAATAAGGAGGCACTTTCTTGCCGTGGCCATGGACCCAGCTGTCAGCCTCTCCACGTACAGTCCACGTCCGATGGAAGCCGTTCCTTGACCACGTTGACCACGCCGCGCCGAGAGCACCAGGGCGGTGGACGACGGCGAGGCCTAGGAAGGGGATGACGCGGAGCCGGGGAAGACGCGGCAGTGGATGCCCACACATAGAGGAGTACGAGGGTTCACTGGTACGCTGCGGTGTGAGGCTACTGTCGCCGCAGAATAACAGGGGGTGTGGGTGAGTAGAGGGATGGCCTGGCCAGCGGTGGGAGTAGTAGGGGGCGGTGAGGCCTCCGCCGCATCACGGCCGGCCACGGGAGGCAGGAGCACGAGGCACGACCGAAGCTGGTTTGGGCGACTGGAGCAAGAAGACCAGAGGTTGAAGAAGCACTATGACCGTTGGATGGACATCGTACGGTCACTGGAGCTAGAATTGTGCATATTGACTAAGTTGACAAAGCCCTCCGTCCCCGTCAACTTAGTAGGCCCACAAGTCAGCCTGCCACTATACTGGGTCCCAGCTAACAGGGGGAGTATTCATTTTTTGTGCGTAATAAGGAGGCACTTCCTTGTGTACGAAGATATAACTAGTGGGTCCGAGCTGTTAGAGCCGGCCGCGGGGAGGAGGGAGCAGGCAGTTCCGCCGGCGCTTGTTTGAGTGGCTGGAGCAGGAAGAGCAGAGATTGAAGAAGCACGACGGCCATTGGATGGCCATCCAACAGTCACTGCTTGTGCGTAAACCTTTTTTTTAGGAAAGCCTCAAATCTGTGGAAAACAGCATACAGCCCATCTGCCATTATTTTCAATAATTTACAGCCCATTTGCTAATTCTTAAGGTTTTTTTTGGAGCCCATATTCTTTTTTTTAGCATTACAGCCCATATTGTGGCCACGGTTAAAAACTTATACGAAATTTTGCATATTTCGGTGCAGTCCGAACTGTTTTTAATCCCGAAATTTCGACTCACATTCAAACTGATTTTAAAATAAATGTGTATCAATATAAAATCCAACAAATTCTCCACGCATAAAAATTAATGTAATTTAAAATCTCGAAATGAAAAAAAAGATATTTGAAACTAACTGTCGGTTTGATGTGTTTTAAAAATGTACAACCCATTTCTCATTACTGATGGGCCATTTTCTCGGCCAGCCAAATGAAAGCTCTCCTCATCTTGAAAGATTTGCAGCCCAACAGGCCTGACAAAGCGACTTACTTGGCAAATCATAAAAAAACTGGGCTGTGGCCGTGGACCCAGCTGTCAGCCTCTACACGTACAGTACTCTCCTGATGGAATGTCGTTGACCACATTGACCACGCCGCGCCGAGAGCACCAAGGCGGTGGACGACGGCGAGGCCTAGGAAGGGGACGACGTGGAGCCGGGGAAGACGCGGCAGTGGATGCCCACGCGGAGAGGAGTACCAGGGTTCACTGGTTCAGCTGCGGTGTGAGGCTGCCGTCGCCGCAGGGCCTGGCTAGCGGTGGGAGTAGTAGGGGCGGTGAGGCCTCAACGGCAGCATAGCCTGCCACTTGAGGCAGGAGCAGGCCGTTGCAAGAAGAGCAGCGATTGAAGAAGCAGCGGGACTGTTCGATTCAAATCCAACGGTTAATGCTGCTAGAACGTTTGTTGACTAAGTTGACAAGCCTTGCGTACGCCTCAACGTAGTAGGCCCACAGGTTAGCCTCCCAACCGGTGCACCCCAGATGTCAGTGGGAGGAATCATTTTTTTCGCGTAATAAGGAGGCAGTCGATTGCGTGCAGCCAGGCCAGCGAAGGGAGTAGGGTGGGCCGGGTAAGCCTGCACGGCATCACAGCGGGCCACAAGAGGAGGGAGCAGGCAGTCCCGCCGGCGCTAGTTTAGGCGGCTGGAGCAGGAAGATCAGAGATTGAAGAAGCATGGCGGCTAGAATCGTGTGTTCACTGAAAGCCTTGCGTAAACAAGTCAGCCTCGAAATCTGTGGTGTGTACAGCCCATTTGCTATTATTTTTATAATTTTTACTCATTTTCTAATTCATATGGAATTTATTGCAGCCTGTTTTCCATTTTTAGAATTGCCGGGCATTTTCTGGTCAGTACCAGGGTCAAAAAATAAACTAAATATGTGGGAATTTTTTGCTGGGAACGAAATATTCTTAATCCAAAAATTAATAGCCATACTAAAACAAATTTAAAAATAAGTTAGTACTATGTCATTTTAAATCTAATGAAATACGTATAAGATATCAATGAAGAACAAAAATAAAAAAACTAATATCCCATTTGCTCGTCTTGAAAGATTTGCAACCCAGTAATTCGGAGAAAACAAATAGGCCTAGCTTGGGTATTCTTCAAAAAGAAATACTGGGCTACCTATTTTCCCAAAGAACTGGTGCATGAGCATTTAGCTTTATTTATTTATTTACTTATTTATGTTTAGGGGACCATGAGCATGTACCTGGGCCAGATTCATGTGAGAGCGTCCCTTCCAGTTAATTATGGGCTTCTCTCTTGGGCCTTCATCAGTGGGCTGCATGTTATCAACAAGTGGAAAATGTGTTCCCGAAAAATAGTATGAGCTACGTACGGTACGGGGCACTAAAGGATCGAACCGTGCAATGAATTCCAAAACATTGTGTTTGTCGTTCGAACAACACATTTATATTCAACCAACAGACAAAATATACTACTGATTGTACATTGAAAACAGCAGCAGCAACCAGGGCTGGGGGTGCAACAGAAGCAGTAAGCAGGCCAGAAGAGTGAAGACGCAGCTCTCTCTTCCAAACCAAACATCAGCCATCATTACAATGGCTACCAAAAAAGAACAAGTGTATGCATCAAACTAAATAAAGATCCTACTACACCAAGTGTACACATCTAACTAACTGGCTCAGTTAGACATTACTATTTATTAAGCTGTGGAGATTGGCTTACGGCTTGAACCAGATGGGTGCCTGACGGGGGAAAATCCAGCCAGCAGGTCGAAGTCTGATACTTGCGACCCTCTCTCCTACTTTGGGTTGCAGAGCGTGGCGGCACATATCAGGGTATGGTGCATGCAGAGACGCATGGTACGCTGTGTACACACAGTTTTGCCTGATGAACGAAACCGCGCTGCCATCATGATCCTTGCCGTCGGTTATCTCCTGGTTAATCGGATAATTCAGCCTGACAAATAGAGAGCGTGTGCCAACGCTACTTACCAGCCTCCAGTCAAAAATTCCTGAAGGCCCAGAGAAGCTGGGATCTTGCTCAAAGACCTTGCAGTGACTATGATTGTATTCCGCGAAACAACACGTTCGGTACATGCGAATGATCATCAATCTTTCGCCGTCATCTGATCGAGCCAGGAACCACCTGCAACTGCCATGCCACTTTTCTTTGAAAGGTTCTGGGATTAGGAAGGGTAGGGACACCAGGAGGCCTACAACATCATATCAAGTTGGAGTCAAATAAAAAAGGGCTCTTGATTTAGTCAATCTTAAGAACAGCATGTTATGAGCATGAATATTTTTTCAGTAAATGTTGATAGTAATATAAGCAAGCCATCATGATATCATAGGAAAGTAACATATTGTTGTAACAGCCGTTTGTAGCGATGACTGGAGTAGGCCAGCAATACGTCCAGCCATAGAAGGAGTCGACAGCGTAAATGAAGCCCTTGTGTTCAATGGCATCAGAGAACCATGGAGGATGTATGATCCTGCGATGGACGTGCAGATTTATCCACTTATCGCAGTGACCTGTCTTGTGGGCACTTGGCAGATTACAACCTTGAGCAAATCAAACTTGGTATCATGTTGGCTACTGTAAGATTCCGAGTATTCTGGGTCGCGGTGCCAAAACAGTGCAGTGTTAATCGAAGGAAGGGGGATCAATCGCCGGGTGTAGACCTCCACGAGCATCCAGCTGCCGCGACCGTCGACGAGCACCATCCAAGACGTGTTCATGCCGACCCAGTACATACCGTTAATGTAGCTGAGGCTGACGGGGATCGGATCGCAATGAAGGGGGTTGATGCTCGCCACCCTACGATCGTTATGCTGCGTGACATGTCGTTTCTGAAGATCAGGCGGCATCAGCAAGCAAGGAGCTGGCTTAAAAAGCTCCGGCCTGAGGGCTTTGAGTAAATGGTACAGCTCCGACGAGCACGCGGCGAGCGGCATGGTACTGAGATTGTCCACACGCGAAACAATGAGCTTGATTACCTCTATGGGGAGCGAATTCCAGCCACTCTTTCGGTGGACGCTGCTCGGTTCTGCCATTGTTAGTGCTTGGGTTTCGAACGAGGGGGGAGGCGCCTTTGCGGGGATGGAAGCTTGGATGAGATTATGTGCGGACAAAGAGGGAGAAGCGAATATGTGCTGTGGGAAGTGGACAGGTGATGATGACTACAGCATGCCGCTTGACTTACGAGACACATACCAGCAGCGTAGGGTCATATCGATGCCAGACAACTTGCTTGAGTGATCACAGTACTGGTACTCCCTACAGTACCTACTACAGTACTATGCCCTAGCTTGCTACAGTAGAGTAGTAGAGTAGGACACTGCTCTACTACTAGCACAAGAGGAGTAGTATATTCTAATCTAAAATAGTTACAAACTTTGATGCCTGATCGTGGAACGACTACGAACCGTGCTCAAAGACCGTGTCTACGTGGTGTTTGGACTTATATGCAAAAAAAATAGCAAGATGCCCGTGCATTGCACGGCACACCATCATCACCAACTCGGTTTTCTATAAGAGTAGATATATACGGATATAGATAGATAGAGACTAGGGAGTACTAGTAAGGACACCATCTACTTCTTCGTGTGCTACTCATGCGCTCCATTCGGCGGCCGCAACATCCCCCCCCCTACAGCCACTCCCTCCTGCGCTCCATTCGGTGGGTGCTGTTGAAATCTTGGGAGCACACTCTCGCGACTACTGGCAGCCACGACTTCACCGACACGACTTCTTCCCCAACCTCGGCAACCTCTTCCTCAACGACATGGGCGACAACCTCAATGCCAATGGTGCTACTCCCATTGCACCGTATGTGTTTCTGTCCTTCCTGTTCGAAATCATGGTAGAATTCATGTTTCTACTCTGTATCCTACTACTATGCTAGTCCACATGATTAGTTTCATCTCTGTTATAGCCGTCATGATTTATTTTGTGCTTATTCGGATTAAATCTCGTAGTAACTTGCTCATATATTCAACTGGCGTAACGTCCCCTACAGCCACTCCCGTTTCATGGACGGCCTGGTCGATGCCTCCAAGGAGCCCTTCGTCCACTGCTATGAGTGCCCGATGCCGTTTTGTGGCTCGCCGGCGGACATGGTGCATCACCTCACGGATGCGTGCAGCGGTCACTGTTGGCCCTTGGCGGACAACATCAAGTACGACACGTGCTACCGGTTCACCATGCCGGAGTCGCTGGAGGATCACTGCCGCCTGCTAGTCTCGGAGGAGGACAGCGGCGTCTTCCTCTTGATCGTGGGCACCGGCGAGGCCCGCGCAGGCCGCCGGCCCGTCTTTGTAGCATGCGTCAGGGGCATCGCTGCTAACGCTGACACTGACACGAGGCAGATGTATGGGTGCAAGGTCAATGTTACTACCCCTCCGGGTCACGTGGGCGGCGAAACCGGCCTCATCGGACAAACTTGGAATCTGAGGAGCTGGGACTATCCCGCCAATGTGGACTTGGAAAACCCATGGCATCCGTTCTATCCTTTACCCGCCGACTCGGTGCACGGGGACTCCAAGGAGGTTCACCTGGACATACGCATTGTCAAGTGCACTTAGAAAACATGTAGTGTGTGTGTGGGCGCTTATGGCGCGTGTCTTTGCCGCTTTTGATTCTGTAAGCTTGTCGTTAAACTTGAGTGGCTTTCGCCGCAGTCCTTCCTTTGAACTGCTCCTCTTAGTGAGCTGATGTAAGACACTTTGGGTTTCATTTGATAATGGAACCGGGGAGGAGCCTCCCTGTTCTTCTAAAAAATACGCATTATCAAGTTAAATGTTGATCATTAGTCTTCGCTCAATGTAATCTGCTGTCTAAGCATGTGGAGACTTCCATGCAGGATCTTGCTCTATTGGAGTATCGCGCATGAATAAAAGTGTATCCGTTTATGGTTTAGTCTAGAATCTTCCATGTATGAATTTTTACTACAGTACTGGTGAAAGACTTACGATGAACCATTTCTTACATCTCCTCTGCCCCCTTGCAAGTCATCCTGATTTAATCCCTCCGTCTAGGTGTATAAGGGCATGGTTAATATTACTTAATAGTATAGCCAACTGTTGACTATAAGAAATTGCCATGTCATCTGTAGCCAACATGTATAACAATCGATACTCAAAAACTAATTCTTAAAGATCATTTCTTGCAAAGCACAATAAGTGTTATTTCTTCACAAGTTTTGGATGCAGGTTGAACAGTTGAATGCTTTTGTTTGCAAAAGATACCTTTTTATCTATTTCACCCGGATGTTTGTGAGCTCTAGAGATGAGATAATATCCGAAGAAACCTATCGATACCCGTTACACATGAGATGGCCCCCACATCCTTTGTCAAAATAAAAAACTCCCCGATCAATGCATTTCACTCTCCGGTGCAACGCACGGGCACCTTACTACTATAGATTAGTACGACCAAAAATTGAACTAACATTATATATAGTACGATAAATACTGATGCATGTCACCTAAAATTATATCATTCAAAACTATGTTCAAATACGACTCCAATGATATAGTTTTTGTTGACATGCACTAACATTTTGTCAGTTAAATCTTCAGTCAAATTCAATGGGGGACAAATAAACCACGACCGATGTAGTACAACTGTAGAGGGCGGCGCTGCACGGGAGTCTCACCTCTCACCCCGCTCGTGGCGCGGCAGTAAAGCCGTCATATCACAAAACCCAACCACTCCCAGTAATAAATGGCCTGGTAAAATAAACAGACAAGCAACCATCACATCCCTCTGTCTTTTTTGCATTTCATCTCTCTGCATTTACTTTCTCCGCTTCATCTCCCACGCTCGATCCGTAGCTACTACTCCTAGGGCCAGTTCTTTTGGCAGCTTCCCCAGCTTTTCCCACAAGATTAGTCAAAGTGGAGATTAACAATAAGGCGCCTCACTCGTTTATTTGGGCTTCTAAACTACTACTCCATCCTGGTTTATTCCTCACCATTGTAATTTGTGCTAAATTTTGACCAAAGATTTAACTGATAAAATGTTACTCAAAACACTTAAGCACGGTGCATCTAGGTGTGTAAGTCATCTTACGAAAACCAAATAATCCGAAAACACTTAGGCGCGGTGCATTAACTTCTACCTCCATTTCTTGTTTCTTGACATATCAACCAATAAGAGATAAAGAGTGTGCATGCTTTTAATGACTTGAGATATCACACACGACATGTAGTGGTTAGTTCATTGCATGCAATACTATTAATTAGCAAATAAACATTAACGTTTCTTGTTTTCTCCTCCTCCTTGGTCATGGTGCACAGAGAAATAACCACAGAGAAGGAAGCTAAAAGTAAACAATCAAACGAGCATTTTTGCATTTGTTTTGCATTGAATCGTTTCACAAGCTTGACTAGTGTTGTTTTTCCACTTTTACAAAAACCGCATCGTAATGTTCAAACATGCATTTGCACGTACATAAGTAATAGTAGTACTCCCTCCGTCTAGGTGTACAAGTCTTCCCTCCTTCTTGATCACCGTGCACAACCAAAGATGACTTATTAACCTGGACGGAGGGAGTAGCACAGTCCGCAAGCATATATCGAGAGAGACGTGTAGTCCGATAGTATATAGTAAAGTTTGTGCTATATGCACGTACTTGCAAAATGTGTAATAATACACAACGTATCCAAACTTTCCATTTTACATACTTAATTAAGGACGCTAAAAATTCCTGAACGTTCGGGATTTATCATTTGCGTCCCAAAACTAATGAGATCGCCTTACGAAACAGAAATTATACTCCTCCTAAAAGCCATGGCGCTCGCAGGAGTGCTTGCGGCGCGCCACGAGTGCCCTGGTGCGTGGCCGTTTCCTAGCGCGCCGACACAACGCCTCTTCCTCATCCTTGCAACTCGCTTAGGTGATGATTGGCGGCTTGCCGGCAGGAGAGCGCGATCTCACCGGTGTGGTGATCCGGCGCCAACAGGTACTCCTCCTGGCTGGAAGCGTGCACTCGGTCCACGTACCGCCAAGCGTAGATGAGGCGCCTGGGCCTGACTGCACTCAGGGCATCGGCACAGGCGTCCTCCACCACTCTCACGGCCCTCACACGAGCCTTCTGCCAAAGAACCAATTGCTTGACTCTCTCGGACGCGACATAGATCTCCCAGAAAGCTTGTTGCGCGGTGCACTTCTCATCCTCGGCCTTCTTCTCCGCCTCTATTTTGGCGCGCTCTGCTGGAGGCAAAGCCTCCCACAAGGCGACATCCATTTCTTTCCAAAGCTTCTCAAGGCTGGGGGGCTCGGCGGGCGGCGCGGCGTTCTCCTCGTAGCGGGGAGCCGACGCATCCTCCGACGCGCGTGCCAGCGAGATTGAGAACGCCGACGCGTCCACCTCGACGCGTCGCGGCGAGGAGCAGAACACCAACGCGTCCTCCTCGACTAGTGGCGGTGAGGAACGGAACGGCGATGCGTCGTGTCACGGCGAGGAGCGGAACACCGACGCGTCCTCCTCGACTAGTGGCGGCGAGAAACGGAACGGTGACGCATCGTGTAGCGGCGAGGAGCGGAACGCCGATGGGTCCTCCTCGACTAGTGGCGTCGAGGAACGGAAAGGCGACGCGTGACCGTCCGCGCGGTGCAGCGAGGGGCTCCTAGGGCTTGGGAGGGGAGATGCCATGGTGGTCGACGTGAGAGGGAGGGGGAGGAGATAGCAATGAACGTGAACGTGAGGGGGAGGAGATAGCAATGTCGTGGGAGGCGCAGTATTTATAGCGAGCAATGGCACACCTACGTAAGATATGGACTGAGCTGCACTGACTTAACTACAGGTCCAGTTGCGTCACTGACATGTGGGCCAATACACTACTGGGCCCGTATGTCAGTGACCCAATGCACCTGAAGTTAAGTAAAAGCTACGTGGGCATATTTGTTGGAGTAAATTATGGGGGAGCGAAGGGGTGGAAATATTGCTGGTCACAACGGATTGGACGAGCGTGGGGGGAGGAGAGTCATGCATGTAGATTTTTTCACACGGGGTGGAGTGGTGGGACCACCGGAGGGAGAAGGAGAGTTTGGCAGGCATATTGTTTCCACACATGGAGAGGAAAAGATTTGGAGACGAACGGGCTTCCTGCAGGTATGGGGAACGGTGCATAATAAGTCATCTTGCATGCCGGGCTAGGTATATAGTCTCAAGTCATTAAAAACATACACGCCCCACACATGTTCATATTTCAAGGTGCACTAAATTATTGCATGCGATGATTAAGGCTGGCCATCATGGTGGTATCTTAGCTGGTACACGGGAATAGCAAACATGCTGGTGGCAAAGAATTAAAGAAGAGAGGGGGGTTAGACTAACTAGTGCTCATGCATGCATTGGTAAACACATTTTTTTGTGAAGAACGACAGCATTAGTTGAGTACTTTTGCAGACTTCAAAAACTATTCCACCGCATCTACTATCTTGCTAAGAGTAGGTGAAATTTTTGATTTGAGCCCTTTAAACTAGAAGGGAGGTAGTGGTACTCTAATAGCTAGGTGTGTAAGTCATCTTACAAAAACCAAATAATCCCAAAACACGTAGGTGCGGTGCATTAACTTCTACCTCGTTTCTTGTTTCTTGACGTATCAACCAATAAGAGATGAGGGTGTGCATGCTTTTAATGACCTGAGACTATCAAACATGACATGCAGTGGTTAGTTCATTGCATGCAATACTATTTAATTAGCAAATAAACATTAATGTCTCTCGTTTTCCCCTCCTCCGTGGTCACGGTGCACAGCCTAAGATGACTTACTCACCTAGACGGAGGGAGTATCAACATTCACAATGTCAAATCAATATTTTTACACTCATTATAAAATGTAGTTCTTATACTCATTATAATCAGTATTGTAGATATTGATATTTTTAGTATAAATTTGGTCGTGGGATTTCATTGATGCTTGTCAAAGCGTGGAGGAAGCGGAGCTTAGGGCTTGCATTGCCGGTCTCTACATAGGTATTTCTCTTCATAATCCTGTAATTTTAGAGACTGATTGCGCTTTTGTGGTAGCGTCTCTTGCATCGGGGGACTATGACAGGTCTGCTATGCGTGACCTGAAGATGAAAGCGTTGAGCATCTCGAAGTTGATCAACAATCTTCAATTGTCAAAGATTAGCCATTCGGCCAATAAGGTGGCACACTTAATCGCTAAGTATAGCTTTGACAATAGATTAGATGGTATTCTTGTAAATAACGTACCGCCATGTGTGGTGAATATTGTATCGAACGAGTGTACTGGTGTGGCTGGTTAATTAATATAAGGTGGTGTTTAAAAAAGTATATATTTGGTCAAACACTTTGCAAACGGTTGACGGGAGTAAAAAGGACCAGAGGGAGTATCATGCATGCGGAGTAGGCAAAAAAATTGCTCATTTTTAGTCGGTCGAAGTCTCAAAGGGCGCGACCGCGCGAGGGAGGCGAAGGTCGTGGGAGGCGCGACGGTTGAAGGAATTAAGTGAAGATACATCCATGCGCCGGCATGGCATGCGAACAGGCAGAAGCTATATCGTCAGGCCTACGATATGGGTCTAGTAGACATGACATCTAGTGGGTCCCGCATAGTTCTCGAGAACTCTTTGGGGGCTTGCAGCCATTTATCCATCGGGCAAGCAAGCAACCCCACGCCGTTCGCATGCCCTACTCGTCCCCGTCTTATACCTCACAACAGTTCGCTCCCAGTCATCCCGTCCTTTCACATTAGTTCGCTCCTAGTTTTTGCGGGGTACAACAGTTCAACTTCTCCTAACCCTCCTCCAAAATCCATGGCCTCCCAAATCTCCATGGTCACCGCTGAGTACCATGTTAGAGCCATCACCGGCGATCAGTTCATCGTCATCTACACACGTGGATCCGTGACGGTGAAAGCATGGCTTGCTCGCTTCCTACGCATGTTCAACAGTTCAACGGATGAGTGGGTTGCTGGGCTAGATGTTGAGTACACCACAGTCCTGGGATGAGAGAAGGATCTAAAGCACGAAGAGAGGAAGAAGCCCGCCGTGATCCAGGTTTGTGTTTGCTTGGTCTACCACATATGCCATGCCGACGTTGAGTGCCGGGATTTTAAGAACTTCCTCAAGGACAAAAGAGTGAAATTCATTACTGTAGGCTTTAAGAACGACAAAGAAGTCCTGCGTTGGATAGGTCTCGTTGTAGGCCAGGCCTTCGATCTCTAGAAGGCAAGCCTGGTGTCCTCCTCTCAACCTTCAATGCTGACCCTGGTAGCAGCCATGATTGATCCTTCGTATGCTAAACTGAAGAAACCTCATCACGAGTTTCATCATGCATGGGAGTCGAAGACATTAGATGAAGATCACATCATGTATGCAGCAATGGATGCCTACCTTTGTTTAAATATCTACATGGGTTGGATGAAGAAGCAGAGCCCAGTGTCCAATTCAAGCAAAGAAGCGTCGGCGAAGAGGAAGAGGAAGAGGGACGAGGACGAAGTCAAGGACGTGGACTCGGACTCCGAGTAGGTGGCAGCGTCGTTGCTCATGCTGGTTCTACTACAGTGTCAAGCTGACTAGTTGCTTAGTTTATTTTCAAGGGTGTGTTGTGCTGAGGCCCCAGCAGAACTATGTTTATGTTCTTTCTCGTTATTTGAATTGTTTAGTACATATAGTAGTACTAGTACTATGTCTTACTACTATTCTTCTTGCAGTTGGTACTATTGCTCGTACCTTCGTGTTGCCACTGTACTTAATACGTTCGTACTAGTAGTATAATTTGGGTCAGTCGGTTTGTGAAAGAAGTTCGATGGAGCGAAGGAAGAAGACGGCAGAAGAGGTGGAAGAAGCCCTTCTAGCCATCCATGTTGCATCAAACGGCTCACATGAGTCGACTGACCCAAATTGCTCCTTCAGATTGCAGGATCCACGTGGCATTCAAGGTCTCGAAGGTAGATTCTGCATCCGCACCCGGTTTGCGGGCTCGACGCGCGCGCGACCGGCTTCCGCTGCAACAACCACCAAGCGCGCCTCCTCCGCGTGGGCGGAGACGACAATGACACGCTAGTTCCTCCTCGTCGGCGTGCTGGAGCACGCGCTCGTCCTCCTCTTCATACGTTGCGTGCATAGACGCGGCTCCACCAGCTGCTCGCGTGCTTGGCAGCGCGGCGGCATGGCGAGGAGGGACTGCGGACGACGTGAGCTGGCGAGCCTTCGGCTTCATGGCACAGGGATGGCGGCGACACGGCGGTGATGGGCGAGAAATTGTTGGCCGGAGCAGGCGGGCGCCGGCATGCGCAACGGCGGCGGCAAGTATTTTCAATGCTGAAGCCGGCAGAGGTAGAAATCAAGAAAGAACATCAAGTGTTGATGGTCAATAAAACCACCAAGTTCAAGAAGGGCAAGGGTAAGAAGAACTTCAAAAAGGACGGCAAGGATGTTGCCGCACCTGGTAAGCCAGTTGCCGGGAAGAAGTTAAAGAATGGACCCAAGCCTGAGACTGGGTGCTTTTATTGCAAAGGGAAGGGTCACTGGAAGCGGAACTGCCCCAAATACTTAGCGGACAAGAAGGCCGGCAACACTAAAGGTATATGTGATATACATGTAACTGATGTGTACCTTACCAGTAATCGTAGTAACTCCTAGGTATTTGATACCGGTGCCGTTACTCATATTTGTAACTCACAGCAGGAGCTGCGGAATAAGCGGAGACTGGCGAAGGACGAGGTCACGATGCACATCGGGAATGGTTCCAAGGTCGGTGTGATCGCCGTCGGCACGCTGCCTCTACATTTACCCACGGGATTAGTTTTAAACCTCAATAATTATTATTTAGTGCCAAGTTTGAGCATGAACATTGTATCTGGATCTCGTTAATACAAGATGGCTACTCATTTAAATCCGAGAATAATGGTTTTTCTATTTATATGAGAGATATGTTTTATGGTCATGCCCCGATGGTCAATGGTTTATTCTTAATGAATCTCGAACGTAATGTTACACATATTCATAGTGTGAATACCAAAAGATGTAAAGTTGATAACGATAGTCCCACATACTTGTGGCACTGCCGCCTTGGTCACATTGGTGTCAAGCGCATGAAGAAGCTCCATGCTGATGGACTTTTAGAGTCTCTCGATTATGAATCATTTGACACATGCGAACCATGCCTCATGGGCAAAATGACCAAGACTCCATTCTCCGGAACAATGGAGCGAGCAACCAACTTATTGGAAATCATACATACTGATCTGTGTGGTCCAATGAGAGTTGAGGCTCGCTGAGGATATCGTTATGTTCTCACTCTCACTGATGACTTGAGTAGATATGGGTATGTCTACTTGATGAAACACAAGTCTAAGACCTTTGAAAAGTTCAAGGAATTTCAGAATGAGGTAGAGAATCAACGTGACCGAAAGATAAAGTTCTTACGATCAGATCATGGAGGAGAATATTTAAGTCACGAATTTGGTACGCACTTAATAAAATGTGGAATCGTTTCACAACTCACGCCGCCTGGAACACCTCAGCGTAACGGTGTGTCTGAACGCCGTAATCGCACTCTATTGGATATGGTGCGGTCTATGATGTCTCTTATCGATTTACCGCTATCATTTTGGGGATACGCTCTAGAGACAGCTACATTCACTTTAAATAGGGCTCCGTCTAAATCCGTTGAGACGACACCGTATGAATTATGGTTTGGGAAGAAACCTAAGCTGTCGTTTCTAAAAGTTTGGCGATACGATGCTTATGTCAAGAAACTTCAACCTGAAAAGCTCGAACCCAAGTCGGAAAAATGCGTCTTCATAGGATACCCTAAGGAAACCATTGGGTATACCTTCTACTTAAGATCTGAGGGCAAGATCTTTGTTGCCAAGAACGGATCCTTTCTGGAAAAAGAGTTTCTCTCGAAAGGAGTAAGTGGGAGGAAAGTAGAACTCGATGAAGTACTACCTCTTGAACCGGAAAGTAGTGCAGCTCAAGAAAATGTTCCTGTGGTGCCTACACCAACTGGAGAGGAAATTAATGATGATGATCAAGGTACTTCAGATCAAGTTGCTACGGAACTTCGTAGGTCCACAAGGACACGTTCCACACCAGAGTGGTATGGCAACCTTGTCCTAGAAATCATGTTGTTAAACAACGGTGAACCTTCGAACTATGAAGAAGCGATGGCGTGCCCAGATTCCAACAAATGGCTTGAAGCCATGCAATCTGAGATAGAATCCATGTATGAAAACAAAGTATGGACTTTGACAGACTTGCCCGATGATCGGCGAGCAATAGAAAACAAATGGATCTTTAAGAAGAAGACGGACGCGGATGGTAATATTACCATCTATAAAGCTCAACTTGTCGCTAAGGGTTATCGGCAAGTTCAAGGGGTTGACTACCATGAGACATTCTCTCCTGTAGCAAAGCTGAAGTCCGTCCGAATCATGTTAGCAATTGCCGCATACTATGATTATGAGATATGGCAGATGGACATCAAAACGGCATTCCTTAACGGACATCTTAAGGAAGAACCGTATATGATGCAGCCGGAAGGTTTTGTCGATCCTAAGAATGCTAACAAGGTATGCAAGCTCCAGCGATCCATTTATGGGCTGGTGCAAGCATCTCGGAGTTGGAACATTCGCTTTGATGAGATGATCAAAGCGTTTGGGTTTATGCAGACTTATGGAGAAGCCTGCGTTTACAAGAAAGTTAGTGGGAGCTCTGTAGCATTTCTCATATTATATGTAGATGACATACTTTTGATGGGAAATGATATAGAACTTTTGGACAGCATTAAGGCCTACTTGAATAAGTGTTTTTCAATGAAGGACCTTGTTGAAGCTGCTTACATATTAGGCATCAAGATCTATAGGGATAGATCGAGACGCCTCATAGGTCTTTCACAAAGCACATACCTTGATAAGATATTGAAGAAGTTCAAAATGGATCAGTCCAAGAAAGGGTTCTTGCCTATATTACAAGGTGTGAGATTGAGCTCGGCTCAATGCCCGACCACGGCAGAAGATAAAGAAGAGATGAGTGTCATCCCCTATGCCTCAGCCATAGGATCTATTATGTATGCCATGCTGTGTACCAGACCTGATGTAAACCTTGCCGTAAGTTTGGTAGGAAGGTACCAAAGTAATCCCGGCAAGGAACACTGGACAGCGGTCAAGAATATCCTGAAGTACCTGAAAAGGACAAAGGACATGTTTCTCATTTATGGAGGTGACGAAGAGCTCGTCGTAAAGGGTTACGTCGACGCTAGCTTCGACACAGATCTGGATGACTCTAAGTCACAAACCGGATACGTGTATATGTTGAATCGTGGAGCAGTAAGCTGGTGCAGTTGCAAGCAGAGCATCGTGGCGGGATCTACATGTGAAGCGGAGTACATGGCAGCCTCGAAGGCAGCGCATGAAGCAATATGGATGAAGGAGTTCATCACCGACCTAGGAGTCATACCCAATGCGTCGGGGCCGATCACTCTCTTCTGTGACAACACTGGAGCTATTGCCCTTGCCAAGGAGCCCAGGTTTCACAAGAAGACCAGGCTCATCAAGCGTTGTTTCAACTCCATCCGTGAAAATGTTCGAAGTGGAGACATAGATATTTGCAAAGTACATACGGATCTGAATGTCGCAGATCCGTTGACTAAACCTCTTCCGCAAGCAAAACATGATCAACACCAGAATTCTATGGGTGTTCGATTCATTACAATGTAACTAGATTATTGACTCTAGTGCAAGTGGGAGACTGTTGGAAATATGCCCTAGAGGCAATAATAAAAGGATTATTATTATATTTCCTTGTTCGTGATAATTTTCTTTTATTCATGCTATAATTGTATTATCCGGAAATTGTAATACACGTGTGAATACATAGACCACAATATGTCCCTAGTGAGCCTCTAGTTGACTAGCTCGTTGATCAACAGATAGTCATGGTTTCCTGACTATGGATATTGGATGTCGTTGATAATGGGATCACATCATTGGGAGAATGACGTGATGAACAAGACCCAATCCTAAGCATAGCACAAGATCGTGTAGTTCGTTTGCTAGAGCTTTTCCAATGTCAAGTATCTTTTCCTTAGACCATGAGCTCGTGTAACTCCCGGATACCGTAGGAGTGCTTTGGGTGTATCAAACGTCACAACGTAAGTGGGTGACTATAAAGGTGCACTACAGGTATCTCCGAAAGTGTCTGTTGGGTTGACACGGATCGAGACTGGGATTTGTCACTCCGTATGACGGAGAGGTATCTCTGGGCCCACTCGGTAATGCATCATCATAATGAGCTCAAAGTGACCAAGTGTCTGGTCACGGGATCATACATTACGGTACAAGTAAAGTGACTTGCCGGTAACGAGACGGAATGAGGTATTGGTATACCGACGATCGAGTCTCGGGCAAGTAACGTACCGATTGACAAAGAGAATTGTATAAGGGGTTGCTTGAATCCTCGACATCGTGGTTCATCCGATGAGATCATCGAGGAGCATGTGGGAGCCAACATGGGTATCCAGATCCCGCTGATGGTTATTGACCAGAGAGCCGTCTCGGTCATGTCTACGTGTCTCCCGAACCCGTAGGGTCTACACACTTAAGGTTCGGTGACGCTAGGGTTGTAGAGATATGAGTATGCAGCAAACGAAAGTGGTTCGGAGTCCCGGATGAGATCCCGGACGTCACGAGGAGTTCCGGAATGGTCCGGGGGTAAAGAATTATATATAGGAACTGCAGTTTCGGCCATCGGGAGAGTTTCGGGGGTCACCGGTATTGTACCGGGACCATCGAAAGGGTCCCGGGGGGTCCACCGGGTGGGGCCACCTATCCCGGAGGGCCCCGTGGGCTGAAGTGGGGAGGGGACCAGCCCCAGGTGGGCTCGTGCGCCCCATCCCCCTTGGGCCCCCCTGCGCCTAGGGTTGGAAACCCTAGGGTGGGGGGCGCCTCCACTTGCCTTGGGGGCACTCCACCCCCCTTGGCCGCCGCCCCCTTGGGAGATCCCATCTCCAGGGCCGGTGCCCCCCAGGGGGCCTATATAAAGGAGGGGGGAGGGAGGGCAGCCGCACCTGAAGTCTTGGCGCCTCCCTCTCCCCTTGCTACACCTCCTCCTCCCGTAGTCGCTTGGTGAAGCCCTGCCGGAACTCTGCTGCATCCACCACCACGCTGTCGTGCTGCTGGATCTTCATCAACCTCTCCTTCCCCCTTGCTGGATCAAGAAGGAGGAGACGTCACGCTGACCGTACGTGTGTTGAACGCGGAGGTGCCGTCCGTTCGGCGCTAGGATCTCCGGTGATTTGGATCACGATGAGTACGACTCCATCAACCCCGTTCTCTTGAATGCTTCCGCTTGCGATCTACAAGGGTATGTAGATGCACTCCCCTCTCTCGTTGCTAGATGAACTCATAGATGGATCTTGGTGAACGTAGGAAAATTTTTATTTTATGCAACTTTCCCCAACACCCCCCCCCCCCCCCCCCCCGCTAGCTCAGATTAAGGCTATCCGTGCACGGGAAATCCTCGATGGGCGCCTAGTCGAGTCCCGTGCATGCTTGCCGTCCTCCTCGGGCGCCCCACCTGGGGCTGCCCCGAGCGTCCCGCCTCGCTCGGCGACCGATCCTTTTGAGATCCGCAGCCGCACCCGCTCCCGCACCGCCGCCCTCCGCGCCCAAAGCGCCTCACGTGTCTTGGGGTCAAGCAGCCCCCCGATGCATGCGTGATGCGGACCCTCTTCTGGAACATCCAAAATTTCGGCCAAGATGGCCGGCGCCGCCAACTAATAGAGTACATGCGGACCGAACGAATTGACATTGTGGCCATTCAAGAAATGATGCGTACGGAATTTTCCTTGTCGGAGCTCGAGCATTTGAGCTTCGACCTATTTGCTTGGCACTGGCTCCCTTCTACTAGTAGTACGGGCCAGTCGGGTGGCATCCTCCTAGGGGTGAAGGATGCCACCTTTGAGGTGGGAAGCATGGACCTGGGCGAGTTCTTCGTTAGCATGGAGATTTTCGAACGGGCCCTAAACTTCAAATGGGAAATCATTGCGGTTTATGGCCCGGCCGACCACCGCCGCTCTGAGGCCTTCCTCACCGAACTCCGTAGGAAGGTGGCGGCCGCCCAGCTACCGGTTGTGGTAGGAGGCAACTTCAACCTCATCCGGTCGGAAGAAGACAAGAGCAATAATTTGGTGAACTTTCCTCGGATGCAGATGTTCAATGACTGCATCGCTGACATGGGGCTTTGCAAGCTCGATCGGGTCGGGGCCAGGTTCACTTGGACAAACTGACAAGTTGAGCCGACTCGCTCCGTCCTTGTCTTCGCCTTCCCTAAGTGGGACATTCGCTGCCCCCTAGCCTCGCTCTGGGCGATTACACGGATTGGTTCAGATCACATCCCCCTCCTCCTCTCTTCGGAGAATGAGCGTCCCCCCTGCCGGCCCGCTTTCGGTTCGAAACTTTCTAGTTGCGGCAGCCGGGATTTACCGCCGCGGTGGTCGCCTGGTGGCGCGAGGCGCGTGATGCCCCCCATCGGTCCCTCTCGGCCGTCGACAACTGGCACTTCTGCGCCAAGCGGTCACCGCAATTCATGAAAGAATGGGCTGCAAACATAGGCTGGGACATCTGTGAGCGGAAGAAGGTCCTCCTTGAGGACATCCAGGCCCTCGACCTGCGTGCTGATGCTGAAGGCCTTTCTGCCGATGAATGGATGCTTAGGTACGATCTGGAAGACCAGCTCACGGTCATCTACACAGACGAGGAGGCATACTAGCATTTGTGGGGTACGCGGAATTGGGTCCTCAAGGGGGATGCCAATACCGCTTACTTTGAGGCCATAGCTAATGGTCGGCATCGCCGTAACTCCATCACCCTTCTTTGGGACGGAGCGACCCTCCTGCAGCGGCCGGAGGACATGCGGGCTCATGTAGACAGCTTTTACATAGACCTATTCTCTGCCTCCCCTCGGGGAGGTCTTGCCCTTGTGCAAGACATTTGGCCTGCCCATAGTTGTGTCTCGCCTGTGGATAACACGGCCCTCACGGCCCCGTTCTCTGAGGCTGAAGTTTGGGCGGCAATTAAGGGCATGAACCCATCCTCGGCCCCTGGCCCGGATGGTCTCCAAGTGAATTTCTTCCACACTTTCTTGGAGGTGATAAAACCTAAGGTGATGGCCTTATTTGACGAGTTCTTTGTTGGATCCATCGACCTCGCCCGGCTGAACTTTGCGGTAATCACCCTCATCCCCAAAGTGACTGGGGCCTCGGATATACGACAATTCCGACCGATTATGGTGATTAACGTCATCTTCCGCATCCTCACGAAGGGGTACACCATTAGGGTGGCCCCTATCACCCACCAAATCACTCACCCTGACCAGTCGGCCTTCATCCAGGGTCGTTATATCCTCGACGGAGTCCTAGTGTTTGATACGTCTCCAACATATCTATAATTTTTGATTGTTCCATGCTATTATATTATTTGTTTTGGATGTTTAATGGGCTTTATTATACACTTTTATATTATTTTTGGGACTAACCTATTAACCGGAGGCCCAATCCAAATTGTTGTTTTTTGCCTATTACAGTGTTTCGCAGAAAAGGAATATCAAACAGAGTCCAAACGGAATGAAACCTTCGGGAGAGTGATTTTTGGAACAAACATGATCCAGAGGACTTGCAGTCGACGTCAAGAAAGAAGCGAGGAGGCCACAAGGCAGGGAGGCGCGCCTGCCCCCCTGGGCACACCCCCACCCTCGTGGGCCCCTCGCAGCTCCACCAAGCTACTTCTTCCTCCTATATATATCCATATAGTCCAAAAACATCCAGAAGCACCATAGATCAGGAGTTCCGCCGCCGCAAGCCTCCGTAGCGACCAAAAATCAATCGGGACCCTGTTCCAGCACCCTACCAGAGGGGGATCGCTCACCAGCAGCCATCTTCATCATCCCGGCGCTCTCCATGACGAGAAGGGAGTAGTTCACCCTCGGGGCTGAGGGTATGTACCAGTAGCTATGTGTTTGATCTCTCTCTCTCTCTCTCTCGTGTTCTTGATTCGGCATGATCTTGATGTATCATGAGCTTTGCTATTATAGTTGGATCTTATGATGTTTTTCCCCCTCTACTCTCTTGTAATGGATTGAGTTTTCCCTTTGAAGTTATCTTCTCGGATTGAGTCTTTAAGGATTTGAGAACACTTGATGTATGTCTTGCATGTGCTTATCTGTGGTGACAATGGGATATTCACCTGATCTACTTGATGTATGTTTTGGTGATCAACTTCCGGGTTCAGTGACCTTGTGAACTTATGCATAGGGGTTGGCACACATTTTCATCTTGACTCTCCGGTAGAAACTTTGGGGCACTCTTTGAAGTTCTTTGTGTTGGTTGAATAGATGAATCTGAGATTGTGTGATGCATATCGTATAATCATACCCACGGATACTTGAGGTGACATTCGAGTATCTAGGTGACATTAGGGTTTTGGTTGATTTGTGTCTTAAGGTGTTATTCTAGTACGAACTCTATGATAGATCGAACGGAAAGAATAACTTCGTGTTATTTTACTACGTACTCTTGAATAGATTGATCGGTTTGAGGTGGTTTCGTACCCTACAATAATCTCTTCGTTTGTTCTCCGCTATTAGCGACATTGGAGTGACACTTTGTTGCATGTTGAGGGATAGTTATATGATCCAATTATGTTATTATTGAGAGAACTTGCACTAGTGAAAGTATGAACCCTAGGCCTTGTTTCCTAGCATTTCAATACCGTTTACGCTCACTTTTACCACTTGTTACCTTGCTGTTTTTATATTTTAAATTACAAAAACCTATATCTATCATCCATATTGCACTTGTATCACCATCTCTTCGCCGAACTAGTGCACCTATACAATTTACCATTGTATTGGGTGTGTTGGGGACACAAGAGACTCTTTGTTATTTGGTTGCAGGGTTGTTTGTGAGAGACCATCTTCATCCTACGCTTCTCATGGATTGATAAACCTTAGTTCATCCACTTGAGGGAAATTTGCTACTATCCTACAAACCTCTGCACTTGGAGGGCAAACAACGTCTACAAGAAGAAGGATGTGTAGTAGACATCAAGCTCTTTTCTGGCGCCGTTGCCGGGGAGGTGAGTACTTGAAGTTATATCTTTAGATCTTGCTATCGAATCTTTTAGTTTCTTGTTTTATCACTAGTTTAGTCTATAAAAGAAAACTACAAAAAAATGGAATTGAGGGTGCCTCATATGCTTCATCTTTTTAATGTCTTCCATGAAAATAAGGATTCCGATAATTGTGCTCAATTTCTAGAGGAAGAATGCATTAGAATGTTTTGCACTAAATCTTTGAATGATGAGCATGATTGCGATGTTGTTAGTATGAATTCTTTGAATACCCATGATGCTAATGATATGCAAAGCCACAAGCTTGGGGAAGCTATGTTTGATGAAGATGATATGTTTATTCCCCCAAGTTTTGATTAGCAAATTTATTATGATGAAAGCATGCCTCCTATTTATGATGATTATTGTGATGACACGTATGCTATAAAGAATAAAGATAACCATGAAACTTGTCATCATGATTTTAATTTTCAATTGTATTATGCCTCGCATGATAGTTATTTTGTTGAGTTTGCTCCCACTATTCCGACTGAGAAGAATTTTGCTTCTGTGGACAGTAGTAAAATTTCTATGCTTGTGCATCATGAGAATAACGCTTTATGTGATGGCTATATTATTGAATTCATTCATGATTCTGCTGAAAATTATTATGAGAGAGGAACATGTGCTCTTACATATTGCAATAATATCAAGTTTCCTCTCTATGTGATGAAAATCTTGAAGTTATGCTTGTTTTGCCTTCCTATGCTAGTTGATTATTGTTCCCATAAGTTGTTTTCTCACAAAATCCCTAGGCATAGGAAGTGGGTTAGACTTAAATGTGCTAGTCATATGCTTCATGATGCTCCCGTTATGTTTCAATTCTTATCTTTTATGTGAGCATCATTGTCATCATCATGCCTAGCTAGAAAGGCGTTAAAGAAAAGCGCTTGTTGGGAGACAACCCAATATTTACCTTTAATGTTTTTGTGTGTTCACATGATTATGCTACTGTAGCAATCATGTTTTATAGCTTTTGTTTCAATAAAGTGTCAAGTAAGACCTTTAGGATAGCTTACGGTGATAGTTGTGTTGATCCTGCTGAAAATCAAAATTTTTTGCTCCCAGTCAATTAGTTTTGGTAATTCACATAAACATGATTTTGATCTGATTCTTTTTGCTATGGATTGGTAAACAAATTTCTAAGGTTTTCATAATTTTGTAGAATTTTTGGAGTTACAGAAGTATTCGATAGTTACAGATTAATACAGACTGATCTGTTTTTGACAGATTCTGTTTTCTATGTGTTGTTTGCTTATTTTGATGAATCTATGAGTAGTATCGGAGGGTATGAACCATATAGAAGTTGTAATACATTAGATATTACACCAATATGAATTTAGAATGAGTTCACAACAGTACCTAAGTGGTGATTTATTTTCTTATACTAACGGAGCTTATGAGTTTTCTGTTAAGTTTTGTGTTGTGAAGTTTTCAAGTTTTGGGTAAAGATTCGATGGACTATGGAATAAGGAGTGGCAAGAGCCTAAGATTGGGGATTCCCAAGGCACCTCAAGGTAATATTCAAGGACAACCAAGAGCCTAAGCTTGGGGATGCCCCAGATGGCATCCCCTCTTTCGTCTTCATTCATCGGTAACTTTACTTGGAGCTATATTTTTATTGACCACATGATATGTGTTTTGATTGGAGCGTCATTTTCTTTTGTTAGTATTATCTTGTTGTTATTTAGAATAATGTTTTTACCATGCTTATTTTTCAAGTATACATGTTGCTGTTTCAAAACAAAAAGTTTACCGCTGTTGCAAAAATTCCCTAGAAAAGTCAGAAAATGATATAATGTTGAAACTTTTTGCATATTGAGCTCTGATAAATCTTCTACAGTGTGGTAGACTTTCATAAATTTTGGAGTTAGGGAAGTATGATGAATCTTGCATTCTTTACAGACTGTACTGTTTTGGCAGATTGCTGTTATGTTTGCATTGTTTGCATATGTTTGCTTGTTTAATGAATCTATTTGAGGATAGGAGTATTAAATATGCAGAGGCATTTAGTATGCAATGTTGAATAATAATATTTGTCATTTGTTACAGTAGAAAATGATAAGGGTTTTGCATTGGTCTATACTAACTTATCTCACGAGTTCTTGTTGAGTTTGGTGTGGATGAAGCTTTCGAGATTTAGGAAACCGAGATATAAAAGGAATTTAGGAGACACAAAAGCTCAAGCTTGGGGATGCCCAAGGCACCCCAAGATAATCTTTCAAGAAGTCTCAAGCATCCAAGCTTGGGGATGCCCCAGTAGGCATCCCACCTTTCTTCTTCAACAATTATCGGTTAGTATCGGTTGAACCTAAGTTTTTGCTTCTTCACATGATGTGTGCTATCCTTGAAATGTCATTTTGTTTTGTTTTGCTTGCTGTTTGAATAAAATACCAAGATTTGAAATTCTTAAATGTTAGAGAGTCTTCACATAGTTGCACAATTATTTGACTACTCATTGATCTTCACTTATATCTTTTGGAGCAGTTTGTGTTTTGCTCTAGTGCTTCACTTATACCTTTTTAGAGCACGGTGGTGGTTTTATTTTGTAGAAATTATTGATCTCTCATGCTTCACTTATATTATTTTGAGAGTCTTTTAGAACAGCATGGTAATTTGCTTTGGTTATGAATTTAGTCCTAATATGATGGGCATCCAAGATGGGTATAATAAAAACTATCATATAAAGTGCATTGAATACTATGAGAAGTTTGATTCTTTATGATTGTTTTGAGATATGAAGATGGTGATATTAGAGTCATCCTAGTGGAGTAGTTGTGAATTTGAGAGATACTTGTGTTAAAGTTTGTGATTCCCGTACCATGCACGTATGGTGAACCGTTATGTGATGAAGTTTGAGCATGATTTATTTATTGATTGTCTTCCTTATGTGTGGATGTCGGGATCGCGCGATGGTTAACTCCTACCAACCCTTCCCCTAGGAGCATGCATGTAGTACTTTGTTTTGATGACTTGTAGATTTTTGCAATAAGTATGTGAGTTCTTTATGACTAATGTTGAGTCCATGGATTATACGCACTCTCACCCTTCCACCATTGCTAGCCTCTCTTGTGCCGCACAACTCTCGCCGGTACTATACACCCACCATATACCTTCCTCAAAACAGCCACCATACCTACCTATTATGGCATTTCCATAGCCATTCCGAGATATATTGCCATGCAACTTTCCACTGTTACGTTTATTATGACACGCTCCACCATTATCATATTGCTTTGCATGATCATGTAGTTGACATCGTATTTGTGGCAAAGCCACCGTTCATAATTCTTTCATACATGTCACTCTTGATTCATTGCACATCCCGGTACACCGCCAGAGGCATTCATATAGAGTCATATCTTGTTCTAAGTATCGAGTTGTAATTCTTAAGTTGTAAGTAAATAGAAGTGTGATGATCTTCATTATTAGAGCATTGTCCCATGTGAGGAAAGGATGATGGAAGCAATGATTCCCTCACAAGTTGGGATGAGTCTCCGGACTTTATGAAAAATAAAAGAGGCCAAAGAAGCCCAAATAAAAAAAAGAAGCCAAAGAAGCCCACTAAAAAATAGATGAGAGAAAAAGAGAGAAGGGGCAATGGTACTATCCATTTACCACACGTGTGCTTCAAACACTACAGGAATCAGCTACTTTGCTGTCTGCCACAGCGGACGGCAAAGCCAGGGATGGCGGACGGCAAAATGCTTTGCCGTCAGCGGCGGACGGCAAACAGTGATGGCAAAGACAGGGTCGGCAAACAGGCCCTTTGCCGTCTGCTTTTTATGGCGGACGACAAAGAGTGCTTTGCCTACAGCAGCGGACGGCAAAGAGGAGTGACGGCAAAATACTAGACGTCCGCCAGCGTTAGTCCGTTAGGCGGCTAACGGCGGCCTTTGCCGTCAGCCAGCGGACGGCAAATTTGAATGCCTCGTTGCCGTCCGCCAATTCACGTCAGCAATGCATCAGCGCTCGCTATGTTTTGCCGTCAGCCGCGGCGGACGGCAAAGGCAAAGTCTTTGCCATCAGCTTAACTTTGTCGTCCGCCACGGTAGGCAAATTTGCCAAATGGCTCATCTCTGAGGAAGCACAGGTGGCCGCCACGTGTCCCCTTTGACGTCTGCCACCGACGGCAAAGGGGTCTTTGCCGTCTGCCGCGGACGGCAAAGAGCCTGTACTGCCTCTTTTTTATTCTATTTTTCTTATATCCAACAATTATCACAGCAAATATATCACAGCACATATATATCCATCACATAAATATCCACAACATATATATCCAACATAATAAATATCCAGCACATATATATCCATCCATACATACATAGTAGGTTGCACATAGTCCCATCAATCCATACATATTACAATATGCAAAGTTTCATCATAGCAATCTAGTTTCATCATACCAAGCGAGCAGAATACAAGAAGTGCATCAAAGGAAAAAACAAGCAATCCATCATAGGATGCTGGCTTCTGTGAAGTGAATGAAACCTGCAAAATGACAAATAAGAAACTTAGAAAAAGAATAGAAGAAGAAGAAGAAGACTAGAAGAAGAAGTATATGCCATTTATTAGCTAACTTAGGTGAACTGGATCATTTATGAGCTAAATTAGTTGAAATGGATCGTTTATGAGCTAAGTTAGGTGAAATGGATCATTTATGAGCTAAGTTAGGTGAAATGGATCATTTGTGAGCTAACCTAGGTGAAATGGGTCGTTTATGAGCTAACCTAGGTGAAATAGGTTGTTTATGAGCTAACCTAGGTGAAATGGGTCGTTTATGAGCTAACCTAGGTGAAATAGGTCGTTTATGAGCTAACCTAGGTGAAATGGGTCGTTTATGAGCTAACTTAGGTCATTTTGGAGGAAACAAAGCTAAGTATAGATCGTTTTAGAGCTAACTTAGGTAAAATGGCTGGTTTTGGAGGTCAGTAAGCTTATTAAGTCATTTTGGAGGAAAAGAAGCTAACTCTAGGTCATTAAGGTAAGCATATTGGAGGAAATAAAGCTAAGTCTAGGTCTTTATGCATTTGTTAAGCAAAAAACTAGAGAAACTTACCTTGATCATGGAGGTGTAGGAGCGGGCTGGCTCGTGCCAGTAGCTGGAGAAGGATCGTGTGATGCTTGTGTGGAGTTACGCTGCACCAAAGATCATTTCCAATGTTTCGTTAGCATGATGACACTCAAATGTTAAGACTAGCAAGTAACGTCCATTCAAATTAAACTCACCGTGGTCTCAGGAGCAATCTCTGGATCAATGGCTATGGAGCCACGGGACCTCCCGCCACTAGATATCATCACCTACTCTAGATCAATGGGAATCTCGCTCGGGTTAAACTCCTCCCCTTTCCTTGCATTCCCCTTGACTTGCTTGTAAGAGGCAGTGTGGGCCATGGCATACAGGTCGTACCCCTCTGGCACCTTATCCGTCTTATTGTAGCATGCCTGAAAGAGAGAAACAAAGTAAATTAGTAATTAAAGGGCTCAAGATAGCATGATGAATGAATTGCATTAATCATGAAGCAAACCACATACCCAATTCCGCCCGAACTGATATAAGTTGGAGCTACCTTGATGGTGTGGCACACCTTCAATTTGGGCACGTTTGTCCTTGGCCTCAGTCGGCTCCCCTTCCATCTTTCAACACCTGCCATGACAAAGAATAAACGAAATTAGTACAACATAAAAAAAGTACCGACATGAATAATAATATGTATATCACTTAAGTGTATCATCATCAAGTACAACATAAAAAAATTGAATACCTGACACTACTAATAATCTCGATCAGTATCATCAATAAATGCATAATCATCATCATCACTATAATCAATGATGGGCTCATAGGGTTCATTGGCATCAACATGTGCAAGGCCACCTTGACGTAATCGGTCAAGCATTGACAGGTCATCCGCAGCAGTAACCTCTTCTTGTTCCGGCTCTTCTTGTTCCTCCTCTGGGGTGATGTCGGATTCACTGTCGCTGTCTACTTCAATGTTTTGGGGTGAAGTATAGCGGTTCTTGAAACGCTTTTTGGAAAGACGTGTCTCTTGGAAGAATTCTCCTTCATATGTGTCTGGGTTAATGTGAGGTTCATAATCCTCTTCCTTTGGGGGAGAAAGTCTAGCACGTGGCGGCACTTCATAAACGACATCCCAACCTTTCAGATTTGGATTAGTTTGGCAGGCCCACGGTAGATAGAATACTTGGGTCGCCTGTTGAGCCGTAATATAGACATCAGGAACATCTAAATGGGTGCTTTGGTTGATTTCAACTAGCCCTATATGTTCATGAGTCCTTCTAGTCTCCTTCGGCTGAAACCAATAACATTTGAAGACTACGACATTCGGTGGGTTTTCACCATAGAACAGAAGTTCATAAATTGCTTCAACTCTCCCATAATACTCGGTACCTCCTTCGCCGATAGCAGATACACAACAATTTGTAGACTTTCGGTCGGCCATAGATTGCTCTTTGCCATAGGTACGAAAGCGATACCCGTTGATGTCGTACTTGTCAAATGAACGGACCTTATAGTCAAAACCATTAGCGACTTGTCTCAATTCGGCGTCCATAGACTCTGAATTAGCCTACAAGTTTAATATGAAAGGATTGTTGCATTACGCACAAATTAGCGAATGAAATGAAATTGTCTAATAGAAATTACCGTTTGTTTGAACCAAGAGATGAAACCGGGATAGCCGCCTCCTTGCTTTGCGAGAAGCTCATACTCTTCGACGGAATCCTTTTGGATCTCCGCTCCATACGAGAATATGGCGACGTATCGACTGTATGACATATCCAGGAATAAGAGCAGTTCAAAGGAAATAGAAGTTGCGAAACAATGTACCGAGAACTTACTCGATGTACGGCCGCACTTCTATCAGGTTGTTGAAGATATACAACGAAATGGTCCGCCATTCTTCGTTATCCAAAGATACTGGATGTGAAACACTAGCTGGTGCGAGATTCCCTTTGAATAGGCTGAGGTTGGATCCACCCTTTTTAGGGTCGTCAGCATTGTACCGAGGCTTCGGATTATGCAAATGACGATTTTTGGCTTCTAGTGTGCTGTTACGAAGTTTGCCGCCTCCTCTGTGATGAATGCCTCAGCCATCGATGCTTCAATTCTACGTTTATTTTTACATTTTTCTCGAAGCGTCTTCTGCATCCTCTCAGTTGGGTAGCACCAACGATTTTGCACGGGCCCCCCCAATCTTGCCTCGGTCGGGAGATGCAAAATCAAATGCTGCATTGGATTAAAGAAGCCCGGTGGAAAGATCTTCTCTAACTTGCAGATCAACTCCGGCGCCAACTCTTCCATTTCTTCTAGCACGCCAGGCGATAATTCTTTCGCACAAAGAACACGGAAGAAATAGCTGAGTTCTGCCAGTACTAGCCATTCATCCTCAGGGATGAAGCCACGCAACATCACCGGCATTACCCGCTCAATCCATATGTGCCAATCATGACTCTTGAGACCAAATATCTTCAATTTATCAAGATTCGCTCCCCTCTTTAGATTCGCTGCATACCCATCGGGGAACATCAACTGCTGTTGCACCCACAAGATAATTTCCCTCATAGCTGGCCTTCCAAGATTGAACCATGCCTTTGGCTTCGTCCAGTTCTGCTTTCCTTTCGGTTCTTTCATGTTTTGTAACGGCCTATCACATAGCGCCTCCAGATCGACTCTAGCCTTAGTATTATCCTTTGACTTCCCATCTATGCCGAACAATGTACCAAAAAGTGCCTCGGCGATATTCTTCTCAGTGTGCATCACGTCGATGTTGTGTGGGCAAAGGAGGTCTTTGAAGTAAGGCAGATCCCATAAGCATGTTTTGTGAGTCCATGCGTGCTTAGTATTATACCCCTTGAAGTACCCTGGACGCTGTGGATCTGGCTCGAGAGCGTTTAACTGATCCAGGGTCTGTTGGCCTGTCAATGTAGGTGGTGCAGAGTTTTTGACAACTCTACCTCTGATGAAGTTCTTCTTGTCTTTCCTGAACTTATGGCGAGGATCCAGGAACTGTCTATGCATGTCGAAGCAAGAAAACTTGCGACCGGCCTGAAGCCAACGAAACTCAAGAGCTCCCTTGCATGTGGGGCACGGGAACCTTCCATGCACACACCAGCCAACGAATAGCGCATACGCCGGCAAGTCATGCATCGAGTACATGTACCAGACACGCATTATGAAGTTCCGTTTGCTATAGGCGTCGTATGTCTTGAACCCATTATCCCAGGCTTCTTGCAATTCGTCCTTAAGCGGCTGCATGTACACATTCATATTTTTCCCCGGATAGTTGGGCCCTGGAATTATCAACGTCAGGAAAATGTTCTTTCTTTGCATAATCTGTCCGGGGGGGGAGATTGAGTGGAAAGACAAATACGGGCCAACAACTGTATTGGGCTGCCATCATACCAAACACACTGAACCCATCCGTGCTGATGCCGACTCGAGGATGCCTCGGATCTGCCGCTTTGTCAGCATGTAATTCATCAAACTTTTTCCACGCAACACCATCCGATGTGTGTACCATCATCAGATTCCCATTTGTATCTAGTTCGGTTCTTTTGCCTGTTTTGTGCCATGTCATCTGTCTGGCCGTCTCTTCGACCATGAAAAGACGTTGAAGTCTTGGTACGATTGGCATATACCGAAGAACACTAACGGGGATTTTGGTCTGTGTCTTCTCACCCATACTGTTGTCTACCACAATATACCTGGAAGACTTGCAAATGGGACAATAGTTCAAGTCCGCATAGTCAAGCCTAAATAAGGCACATCCTTTCTCACAGGCATGTATCTTCTCATAGGGCATCTTCAGTGCACGGAGGATTTTGTCCGACTGGTACAGGTTTGCAGGCATTACATGGCCTTTGGGTAGAAAGCGTCCAAATACTGTCATAATTGCGTCATAGCATTCTCTGCCCAAGTTGAATTGAGCCTTCAGAGCCATTACTTGTGAGATGGCATCCAACTGACAAAGCTCAGTGTGCTCGTGGAGCGGACGTTTTGAAGACTCCAACATTTCATTGAAGGCCTTTGCAGATTCCTCCATCTCCTAGTCTGAATCCCGAGAATCGTCGTAGTCTTGCACCATGTTTTCCATCCCGGTACCATGCTCGTCGGTGCGACGATGATCCACCTCAGCTCGGTCACGTTGGGCAGACTCACCATGAAATGTCCACACCGTATAATCGGGCGTAAAACCACTCTTCTGCAGGTGTTTGCCCACTTCAGCCTCTGTCCTCTTTTCCCAATTGTCGCACCGTAAACAGGGGCACCAGGTTTTCTTCTGGCCATTTGCAAATGTGGCTTGCACAAACCCTTTGGTTTTTGTGAACCATTCAGTGCTCCATTTGTTCTGACCAGTGTGACCGGTATACATCCACGCACGATCACTCATCTTGACTTTTAGAGCTACTGGACACACAACAATTATATATGTAATTCACCATGTATATATTCATCAGTTGATCTACTTTGTCAATTTTATTACGTCCATGCAACCTACACTCTAATAGGTAATGATAGGTCCTAATCCCACCCGTGTATGTGTAGATTGGGTTCATTTCCCATGCTATGCTCCGGATCCGACGCAAAATTTCGGCAGCACCTCCCCGCTGTTCTCCTGATACACGTCTCTGCAATAAACAGAGAGGATGTGTACCCGGAGAACAACAGGGGAGGCACTGACGAAATTTATGCGTCGGATCCGGAGCAAAGCATATGGGAAAACGAACCCAATCTACACATACTCGGGCTATCCATGGATAGCGTTGGACAATTCGAAAGAATCAAGGTTATAAATATGCAAATGCATGCATATTTATAACTATGACGCTTTCGAACGGGAGACA
Source organism: Triticum aestivum (assembly GCF_018294505.1). NCBI lineage: Eukaryota > Viridiplantae > Streptophyta > Magnoliopsida > Poales > Poaceae > Triticum > Triticum aestivum. Next base: position 376,065,000 of record NC_057807.1, read on the forward strand.
CATATTGGTTACGCATACTGATGATTCAAGACACATATATAGCTAGCTATCAAGTTTCATCGGAATAGATCAAATAATTAATGGGGGAGGAGGACATGTCATTTGTGCTCACCCACGAACGAAGGGGCAGAGCTCGTCAAACGCACGGCGAGGTCGTCGAACACCAAACCTCGCAGCGATGAAACAACTGCACATTTAAAACTACCCGATCAACACAATTATATATTATGTTTTTCATAACAAAATCGAAAAATATATGAGCTAACTAATAATTCACAAATATATGACCCCGTCGGCCTTTGGAAGGCCAAAGAACACCTTTTCGGGAGGTGTCGGGGGTCGGGGTGTCGTGTCGGTGTCGGGGTGCTGTGTCGGGGTCGGGGTCGGGGTGTCGGGCCAGGCTCGGGGTCGGGGTGTCGGTGTCGGGGTCGGGGTTGGGGTGTCGGGATCGGGGTCTCGGGGTCGGGGTGTCATGTCAGGGTGCCGGGTCGGGGTTTTTTCCTCTTTTTTCCTTTTCTTCTTCTTCCCCTCCTTCCTTTTCTTCCTTTTCTTCCTTTTTTCTCCTTCTTCTTCTTCTTCTTCTTCTTCTTCTTCTTCTTCTTCTTCTTCCTCCTTTCCTTTTTCCTCTTCTTCTTCTCCTCCTCTCCTCTTTTTTCTTCTTCTTCTTCCTCTTCTTCTTTTTTCTTCTCCTCCTCCTCTTCTTCTTCTTCCTTTCCTTTTTCCTCTTCTTCTTCTCCTCCTCTCCTATTTTTTTTCTTCTTCTTCTTCTTTCCTAAAACTGAACTAAACCTAAAACTAAACCTAAAACTAAACCTAAAACTAAACCTAAATCTAAAACTAAAACTAAAACTAAAACAAACATAAACCTAAAACTAAAAAAACAGAAAAAAAAGGAAAAAACTAAATCTAAACCTAAAACTAAACTAAACCTAAAACTAAACCTAAAACTAAAACTAAAACTAAATCTAAACTAAACATAAACCTAAAACAAAAAAACAGAAAAAAAAGAAAAACAGAGGAGGTAGAGCTCACCTGGGCCGGTGGAGGAGGTGGCCGGTGGAGGAGGGAGGGCGGCCTGGGGCGGCGGCGCCGGGCCCGGGCGGTGGGGCGCGGGGGGGGCGGGGTGCGGCGGCGCTGAGACGGCAGGGCGGCGGGGGCAACGGGGCGGGGGCCGGTGGGGCGACGGCGTCGGGCGGAAGTGGCGACGAGGCGGGGGCGGTGGAGGAGGGGGGCGAGGCGGCGGGGGCGACGGGTCGAGGGCCGGGGGGCAACGGGGCGGTGGGGCGACTGGGCGGCGGGGGCGACGGGGCGGGGGGCGGTGGGGCGACGGGCGGGGGGCGGTGGGGCGACCGGGCGGCGGCGAGTGGTGGGGGCGGCGGCGCGCGTGTGGGAGCAGGGAGAGAAACAGAGAGAGAGGGGCGGGGTGGGGCGCGCCGTTAGATATGTTAAATGTTTGTCGTCCGCCTTCTTTGCCGTCCGCTTTTTTGCTCTTTGCCGTCTGCTAGCAGACGACAAAGAGGGGGGGCGTTAAGTATTTTTTAAGCAGCTCCTCAGTGGGGCCCCCTCCCTCTTTGCCGTCCGCTAGCCGACGGTAAAGAATCTTTGATGTCTGCTAGCAGACGGCAAAGAACTGGCTGATGGCAAAGACTTTCTTTGCCATCAGCTAGTTCTTTGTCTTCTGCTTTTGGGTAGCTGATGGCAAAGAGCTTCTTTGCCGTCTGCTAGCGAGCTGGCAGATGGCAAAGTAGCTGATTCCAGTAGTGAAAGTAGCACCATGATCTTCATGATAGAGAGTCTCCTATGTTATCACTTTCATATACTAGTGGGTATTTTTCATTATAGAACTTGGCTTGTATATTCCAATGATGGGCTTCCTTAAATTTCCCTAGGTCTTCGTGAGCAAGCAAGTTGGATGCACACCCACTTAGTTTTCTTTTGAGCTTTCATACACTTATAGCTCTAGTGCATCCGTTGCATGACAATCCCTACTCACTCACATTGATATCTATTAATGGGCATCTCCATAGCCCGTTGATACGCCTAGTTGATGTGAGACTATCTTCTCCTTTTTTATCTTCTCCACAACCACCATTCTATTCCACCTATAGTGCTATGTCCATGGCTCATGCTCATGTATTGCGTGAAAGTTGAAAAAGTTTGAAAATACTAAAATATGAAACAATTGCTTGGCTGAAACCGGGGTTGTGCATGATTTAAATATTTTGTGTGATGAAGATAGAGCATAGCCAAACTATATGATTTTGTAGGGATAACTTTCTTTGGCCATGTTATTTTGAGAATACATAATTACTTTGTTAGTATGCTTGAAGTATTATTATTTTTATGTCAATATTAAACTTTTGTCTTGAATCTTATGGATCTGAATATTCTTGCCACAATAAAGAATATTACATTGATAAATATGTTAGGTAGCATTCCACATCAAAAAATTTGTTTTTATCATTTACCTACTCGAGGACGAGCAGGAATTAAGCTTGGGGATGCTTGATACGTCTTCAACGTATCTATACTTTTTGTTTGTTCCATGCTATTATATTATCTGTTTTAGATGTTTAATGGGCTTTATTATACACTTTTATATTATTTTTGGGATAACCTATTAACTGGAGGCCCAGTCCAAATTGTTGTTTTTCCCTATTTCAGTGTTTCGCAGAAAAGGAATATCAAACGGAGTCCAAACGGAATGAAACCTTCGGGGGAGTGATTTTTGGAACAAACATGATCCAGAGGACTAGGAGTGGACGTAAAGAAAGAAGCGAGGAGGCCATGAGGCAGGGAGGCGCGCTGATGTCTACAACACAACCTTCTTCTTGTAGACGTTGTTGGGCCTCCAAGTGCAGAGGTTTGTAAGATGGTAGCAAATTTCCCTCAAGTGGATGACCTAAGGTTTATCAATCCGTGGGAGGCATAGGATGAAGATGGTCTCTCTCAAACAACCCTGCAACCAAATAACAAAGAGTCTCTTGTGTCCCCAACACACCCAATACAATGGTAAATTGTATAGGTGCACTAGTTCGGCGAAGAGATGGTGATACAAGTGCAATATGGATGGTAGATATGAGTATTTGTAATCTAAAAATATAAAAACAGCAAGGTAACAAGTGGTAAAAGTGAGCGTAAACGGTATTCCAATGCTAGGAAACAAGGCCTAGGGTTCATACTTTCACTAGTGCAAGTTCTCTCCACAATAATAACATAATTGGATCATATAACTATCCCTCAACATGCAAGAAAGAGTCACTCCAAGTCACTAATAGCGGAGAACAAACAAAGAGATTATTGTAGGGTATGAAACCACCTCAAAGTTATCCTTTCTGATCGATCTATTCAAGAGTCTGTAGTAAAATAACATGAAGCTATTCTTTCCGTTCGATCTATCATAGAGTTCGTACTAGAATAACACCTTAAGACACAAATCAACCAAAACCCTAATGTCACCTAGATACTCCAATGTCACCTCAAGTATCCGTGGGTATGATTATACGATATGCATCACACAATCTCAGATTCATCTATTCAACCAACACAAAGTACTTCAAAGAGTGCCCCAAAGTTTCTACCGGAGAGTCAAGACGAAAACATGTGCCAAGCCCTATGCATAAGTTCATTGAACCCACAAGTTGATCACCAAAACATACATCAAGTAGATCACATGAATATCCCATTGTCACCACAGATAAGCACAACAAGACCTACATCAAGTGTTCTCAAATCCTTAAAGACTCAGTCCGACAAGACAACTTCAAGGGGAAAGCTCAATTCATCACAAGAGCATAGAGGGGGAGAAACATCATAAGATCCAACTATAATAGCAAAGCTCGCGATACATCAAGATTGTATCACCTCAAGAACGAGAGAGAGAGATCAAACACATAGCTACTAGTACATACCCTCAGCCCCGAGGGTGAATTACTCCCTCCTCGTCATGGAGAGCACCGGGATGATGAAGATGGCCACCGGTGAGGGATCCCCCCTCCGGCAGGGTGCCGGAACAGGGCCCCGATTGGTTTTTGGTGGCTACAGAGGCTTGCGGCGGCGGAACTCCCCGTCTATTGTGCTCCTTGATGTTTTTAGGATATATGGATATATATAGGCGAAAGAGGTCGGTCAGGGGAGCCACGAGGGGCCCACGAGGGTGGGGGCGCGCCCAGGGGGTAGGGCGTGCCCTGGACCCTCGTGGCCACCTTGTTGCTTCCCTGACATCTACTCCAAGTCTCCTGGATTGCGTTCGTTCCAAAAATAACTCTCCCGAAGGTTTCATTCTGTTTGGACTCCATTTGATATTCCTTTTCTGCGGAACACTGAAATAGGCAAAAAACAGCAATTTGGGTTGGGCGTCTGGTTAATAGTTAGTCCCAAAAATGATATAAAAGTGTTTAGTAAAGCCCATAAACATCCAAAACAGATAATATAATAGCATCGAACAATCAAAAATTATAGATACATTGGAGACGTATCAAGCATCCCCAAGCTTAATTCTTGCTCGTCCTCAAGTAGGTTAATGATAAAAACAGAAATTTTGATGTGGAATGCTACCTAGCATAATTCTCAATTTGATTTTTCTTTATTGTGGCATGAATGTTCAGATCCGAATGATTCAAGATAAAAGTTTAATATTGACATAAGAGTAATAATACTTCAAGCATACTAACAAAGTAATCATGTCTTCTCAAAATAACATGGCCAAAGAAAGCTTATCCTTACAAAATCATATTGTTAGGCTATGTTTCATTTTTGTCACACAAAATACGCCCATCATGCACAACCCCGGTTTCAGCCAAGCAATTGGTTCATACTTTTTAACGTGCTTCAGCTTTTTTCAACTCTCCCGCAATACATGAGTGTAAGCCATGGATATAGCACTATGGGTGGAATAGAATATGATGATGGAGGTTGTGTTGGAAAAAAAGGAGAGAGTCTCACATTGACGAGGCTAATCAACAGGCTATGGAGATGCCCATCAATTGATGTCAACATGAGGAGTAGGGATTGCCATGCAACGGATGCACTAGAGCTATAAATGTATGAAATCTCAACAAAAGAAACTAAGTGGGGGTGCATATAACTTGCTTGCTCACGAAGACCTAGGGCATTTTGAGGAAGCCCATGTTGGAATATACAATCCAAGTTCTATAATGAAAACTTCCCACTAGTATATGAAAGTGACACAATAAGAGACTCTCTATCATAAAGATCATGGTGCTACTTTGAAGCACAAGTGTGGAAAAGGATAGTAGCATTGTCCCCCCCCCTTGGGGGGGCTTCCTTTTTTTATTTTGCCTTTCTATTTTTTTGGCCTTTCTCTTTTGTTTGGCCTTTCTTTTCAAGGGACAATGCTCTAGCAATGATGATCATCACACTTCTATTTACTTACAACTCATGGATTACAACTCGATACTAGAACAAGATATGACTCTATATGAGTGCCTCCGGCAGTGTACCGGGATGGGCAATGAATCAAGAGTGACATGTATGAAAATTATGCATGGTGGCTTTGCCACAAATATGATGTCAACTACATCATCATGCAAGGCAATATGACAATGATGAAACGTGTCATAATAAATGAAACGGTGGAAAGTTGCATGGCAATATATCTCGGAATGGCTATGGAAATGCCATAATAGGTAGGTATGGTGGATGTTTTGAGGAAGCTTTAAGGAGGTTTATGTGTGATAGAGCGTATCGTATCACGGGGTTTGGATGCACCGGCGAAGTTTGCACCAACTTTCAAGGTGAGAAAGGGCAATGCATGGTACCATAGAGGCTAGCAATGATGGAAGGGTAAGAGTGCGTATAATCCATGGACTCACATTAGTCATAAAGAACTCATATACTTATTGCAAAAGTTTTATTAGCCCTCGAAGCAAAGTACTACTACGCATGCTCATAGGGGAAGGGTTGGTAGGAGTTAACCATCGCACGATTCTGACCTCCACTCATAGGGAAGGCAATCAAAAGAGCATCCCATGCTACAAATTTGTTACACAAATTTTACCATACGTGCATGCTATGGGACTTGCCAACTTCAACAAAAATATTTCTCAATTTCATAATTACCCAACTAGCATGATTCTAACATTGCCACCTTTATATCTCAAAACAATCATCAAGCATCAAACTTCTCATAGCATTCAATGCACTCTATATGATAGTTTTTATTATACCCAACTTGGATGCCCATCATATTAGGATCAATTTTATAACCAAAGAAAATACCATGCTGTTCTAAAAGACTCTCAAAATAATATAAGTGAAGCATGACAGATCAATAATTTCTACAAAATAAAACCACCGCCGTGCTCTAAAAAGATATAAGTGAAGCACTAGAGCAAAATTGTCTAGCTCAAAAGATATAAGTGAAGCACATAGAGTATTCTAATAAATTCCGAATCGTGTGTGTCTCTCCCAAAATGTGTATACAACAAGGATGATTGTGGTAAACTAAAAAGCAAATACTCATATCATACAAGACGCTCCAAGCAAAACACATATCATGTGGTGAATAAAAATATAGCTCCAAGTAAACTTACCGATAGACGAAGACGAAAGAGGGGATGCCATCCGGGGCATCCCCAAGCTTAGGCTCTTGGTTGTCCTTGAATATTACCTTGGTGTGCCTTGGGAATCCCCAAGCTTAGGCTCTTGCCACTCCTTATTACATAGTCCATCGAATCTTTACCCAAAACTTGAAAACTTCACAACACAAAACTCAATAGAAAACTCGTAAGCTCCGTTAGTATAAGAAAAATAAATCACACTTCGGTACTATTGTGAACTCATTATAAATTCATATTTGTGTAATATCTACTGTATTCCCACTTCTCTATGGTTCATACCCTCCGATACTACTCATAGATTCATCAAAATAAGCAAACAACAGATAGAAAACAGAATCTGTCAAAAACAGAACAGTCTGTAGTAATCTGTAACTCTAGAATACTTATGTAACTCCAAAATTTCTACCAAATTAGGAAATCCTGAGAAATTTGTGTACCAATCCATAGCAAAAAGAATAAGATAACAATCACGTTTCTGGGAATTATCAAAACTAATTTACTAGGTGCAAAAGTTTCTGATTTTCAGCCGGATCAACACAACTATTACCGTAAGCTATCCTAAAGGTCTTACTTGGCGCTTTATTGAAACAAAAGCTATAAAACATGATTACTACAGTAGCATAATCATGTGGACACACAAAAACAATAAGTATAAATATTGGGTTGTCTCCCAACAAGCGCTTTTATTTATTGCCCTTTCTAGCTAGGCACGATGATGACAATGATGCTCACATAAAAGATAAGCATTGAAACATAACGGGAGCATCATGAAGCATATGACTAGCACATTCAAGCCTAACCCACTTCCTATGCATAGGGATTTTGTGAGAAAACAACTTATGGGAACAAGAATCGACTAGCATAGGAAGGAAAACAAGCATAGCTTCAAGATTTTCAACACATAGATAGGAAACTTGATATTATTGCAATTCCTACAAGCATATGTTCCTCCCTCATAATAATTTTCAGTAGCATCATGAAGGAATTCAACAATATAAACATCACATAAAGCATTATTTTCATGATGCACAAGCATAAAAAATTTACAACTCTCCACATAAGCAAACTTCTTTATGGCATACGTATCATCACAATAATCATCATAAATAGGAGGCATGCTTTCATCATAAAAAATTTGCTCATCAAAACTTGGGGGACTAAACATATCATCTTCATAAAACATAGCTTCCCCAAGCTTGTGGCTTTGCATATCATTAGCATCATGGATATTCAAGGAATTCATACTAACAACATTGCAATCATGCTCATCATACAAAGATCTAGTACCAAACATTTTAATGCATTCTTCTTCTAGCAAATGAGCACAATTTTCCTTACCATCATTCTCACGAAAGATATTAAAAAGATGAAGCATATGAGTCAAACTCAATTCCATTTTTTGTAGTTTTCTTTTATAGACTAAACTAGTGATAAAACAAGAAACTAAAAGATTCGATTGCAAGATCTAAAGATATACCTTCAAGCACTCACCTCCCCGGCAACGGCGCCAGAAAAGAGCTTAGTTGACGGGGTGTTAGTGTTGCTTACCTCGCCTCCCCGGCAACGGCGCCAGAAAAGAGCTTGATGTCTACTACACAACCTTCTTCTCGTAGACGTTGTTGGGCCTCTAAGTGCGGAGGTTTGTAGGACAGTAGCAAATTTCCCTCAAGTGGATGACCTAAGGTTTATCAATCCGTGGGAGGCGTAGGATGAAGATGGTCTCTCTTAAACAACCATGCAAACAAATAACAAAGAGTCTCTTGTGTCCCCAACACAACCAATACAATGGTAAATTGTATAGGTGCACTAGTTCGGCGAAGAGGTGGTGATACAAGTATAATATGGATGGTAGATATGAGTATTTGTAATCTGAAAATATAAAAACAGCAAGGTAACAAGTGGTAAAAGTGAGCGTAAATAGTATTGCAATGCTAGGAAACAAGGCCTAGGGTTCATACTTTCACTAGTGCAAGTTCTCTCAAAAATAATAACATAATTGGATCATATAACTATCCCTCAACATGCAACAAAGAGTCACTCCAAAGTCACTAATAGCGGAGAACAAGCGAAGAGATTATTGTAGGGTACGAAACCACCTCAAAGTTATCCTTTCTGATCGATCTACTCAAGAGTCTGTAGTAAAATATAGAGTTCATACTAGAATAACACCTTAAGACACAAATCAACCAAAACCCTAATGTCACCTAGATACTCCAATGTCACCTAAAGTATCCGTGGGAATGATTATACGTTATGCATCACACAATCTTAGATTCATCTATTCAACCAACACAAAGTACTTCAAAGAATGCCCCAAAGTTTCTACCAGAGAGTCAAGACGAAAACGTGTGCCAACCCCTATGCATAAGTTCATTGAACCCGCAAGTTGATCACCAAAACATACATCAAGTAGGTCACATGAATATCCCATTGTCACCACAGATAAGAACGGCAAGACATACATCAAATGTTCTCAAATCCTTAAAGACTCAGTCCGACAAGACAACTTCAAGGGGAAAACTCAATTCATCACAAGAGAGTAGAGGGGGAGAAACATCATAAGATCCAACTATAATAGCAAAGCTCGCGATACATCAAGATCGTATCACCTCAAGAACACGAGAGAGAGAGAGATCAAACACATAGCTACTGGTACATACCCTCAGACCTGAGGGTGAACTACTCCCTCCTCGTCATGGAGAGCGCCGGGATGATGAAGATGGCCACCGGTTAGGGATCCCTCCTCCGGCAGGGTGCCCGAACAGGGTCCCGATTGGTTTTTGGTGGCTACAGAGGCTTGCGGCGGCGGAACTCTCGATCTATTGTGCTCCTTCATGTTTTTAGGGTATATGGATATATATATATATATATATATATATATATATATATAGGCGAAAGAAGTCGGTGAGGGGAGCCACGAGGGGCCCACGAGGGTGGGGTGTGCCTAGGGGGTAGGGCGCGTCTTGGACCCTCGAGGCCACCTTGTTGCTTCCCTGACGTCTACTCCAAGTCTCCTGGATTGCGTTCCTTCCAAAAATAACTCCCCCGAAGGTTTCATTCCATTTGGACTCCGTTTGATATTCCATTTCCGCGAAACACTGAAATAGGCAAAAAAACAGCAATTTGGGTTGGGCCTCCGGTTAATAGGTTAGTCCCAAAAATGATATAGAAGTGTTTAGTAAAGCCCATAAACATCTAAAACAGATAATATAATAGCATCGAACAATCAAAAATTATAGATACGTTGGAGACGTATCACGCGCCTGACCCCCCTGGGCGTGCCCCCCACCCTCATGGGCCCCTTGCAGCTCCACCGACCTACTTCTTCCTCCTATATATACCCATATAGTCCGAAAACATCCAGGAGCACCATAGATCGGGAGTTCCACTGCCGCAAGTCTCCGTAGCCACCAAAAACCAATCGGGACCCTGCTTCGGCACCCTGCCGGAGGGGGGATCCCTCACCGGTGGCCATCTTCATCATCTCGGCGCTCTCCATGACAAGGAAGGAGTAGTTCACCCTCGGGGCTGAGGGTATGTACCAGTAGCTATGTGTTTGATCTCTCTCTCTCTCTCTCTCTCGTGTTCTTGATTCGGCAAGATCTTGATGTATCGCGAGCTTTGTTATTATAGTTGGATCTTATGATGTTTCTCCCCCTCTACTCTCTTGTAATGGTTTGAGTTTTCCCTTTGAAGTTATCTTATCGGATTGAGTCTTTAAGGATTTGAGAACACTTGATGTATGTCTTGCATGTGCTATTTGTGGTGACAATGGGATATTCACGTGATCTGCTTGATGTATGTTTTGGTGATCAACTTGCGGGTTCAATGACCTTGTGAACTTATGCATAGGGGTTGGCACACGTTTTTGTCTTGACTCTCGGATAGAAACTTTGGGGCACTCTTTGAAGTTCTTTGTGTTGGTTGAATAGATGAATCTGAGATTGTGTGATGCATATCATATAATCATACCCATGGATACTTGAGGTGACATTGGAGTATCTAGGTGACATTAGGGTTTTGGTTGATTTGTGTCTTAAGGTGTTATTCTAGTACGAACTCTATGATAGATCGAACAGAAAGAATAACTTTGTGTTATTTTACTATGTACTCTTGAATAGATTGATCAGTTTGAGGTGGTTTCGTACCCTACAATAATATCTTCGTTTGTTCTCCGCTATTAGTGACTTTGGAGTGACTCTTTGTTGCATGTTGAGGTATAGTTATATGATCCAATTATGTTATTATTGTTGAGAGAGCTTGCCCTAGTGAAAGTATGAACCCTAGGCCTTGTTTCCTAGCATTGCAATACCGTTTACGCTCACTTTTACCACTTGTTACCTTGCTGTTTTTATATTTTCAGATTACAAAAACCTATATCTATCATTCATATTGCACTTGTATCACCATCTCTTCGCCGAACTAGTGCACCTATACAATTTACCATTGTATTGGGTGTGCTGGGAACACAAGAGACTCTTTATTTGGTTGCAGGGTTGTTTGAGAGAGACCATCTTCATCCTACGCTCCCACGGATTGATAAATGATACGTCTCCAACGTATCTATAATTTATGAAGTATTCATGCTATTATTTCATCCATCTATGATGTTTTATAAGCATTTATATGTCATTTTATATGATTTTTGGGACTAACCTATTAACCTAGAGCCCAGTGCCAGTTTCTGTTTTCTCCTTGTTTTAGTGTTTTACAGAAAAGGGATACCAAACGGAGTCCAAATGACGTGCCAATTTTTGAGGATTTTTTCTGGACCAAAAGAAGACCACGGAGCATCGGACTTGGGCCAGAGGAGTCCCAGGCTGCCCATGAGACAGGGGGTGCCCTCCTATCTCGTGGGCAGCCCGGAGGCCCCCTTGACGTGAAACCAACGCCAAAAATTCCTATAAATACTGAAACCTTGGGGAATTAACCTAGATCAGAAGTTCCGCCGCCGCAAGCCTCTGTAGCCATGAGAAATCAATCTAGGCCCTCTCCGGCACCCTGTCGGAGGGGGACATCATCACCGGAGGCCATGGAGGAGGATCTCGGAGGGGCCGTCATCTCCATGAAGGCCAAGGACCAGAGGGGGAAAGCCATGGAGGAGGAAACACAAGGGGGAGAACCTCTCCTCCTCTCTCTTGGTGGCACCGGAGTGCCATCGAGAGGGGAATCATCGCCGCGGTGATCGTCTTCATCAACATCACCATCATCATCACCATCCTCATCTCTTTTACGCGGTCCACTCTCCCGCACCCTGCTGTAATCCCTACTTGAACATGGTGCTTTATGCTACATATTATGATCCAATGATGTGTTGCCATCCTATGATGTTTTGAGTAGATATCTTTTGTCCTTGAGTTGATTGATGATCTAGATTGGTATGAGTTGTATGTTTTATCTTGGTGCTGTCCTATGGTGCCCTCCGTGTCGCGCAAGCGTGAGGGATTCCCGCTGTAGGGTGTTGCAATACGTTCATGATTCGCTTCTAGTGGGTTGCTAGAGTGACAGAAGCTTAAACCCGAGTAAGGGGTTGTTGCGTATGGGACAAAAGGGGACTTGATGCTTTAATGCTATGGTTCGGTTTTACCTTGATGAATCTTTTAGTATTTGCGGATGCTTGCTAGAGTTTCCAACCATAAGAGCATACGATCCATGTAGGAAAAGTATGTTAGTTTATGCCTCTCCCTCATATGAAATTGCAATGACGACTATTGATCTTTTTAACAATTGCTTAGGACAATTCCGCACGCTGATCCACCATTATTCCACACTCGCTATTTATATTATTTAGTAATATATTCTAACTTTATGATAACAGCACCTACTTTTATATTTTAGCTCTCCGATATCTTACAAAGTTATCCTCTTTATACCCACAACACAGTTTTATTTCTTGTTTCTAGTTGGAAGCAAACGTTCGGTGCACGTAGAGTCGTATCAGTGGCAGATAGGGCTTGAGAGAATATTGATCTTACCTTTAGCTCCTTGTGGGTTCGACACTCCATACTTATCACTTCCACCTTTGGGAATTGCTACGATGATTCCCTACACTTGGGGATTATCAAGCTCTTTTCTGGCGCCGTTGCCGGGGAGCAATAGCGTGGGGTTGATATTCTCGTGTGTGCTTGTTTGCTTTCTTTACTTAGTAGATTTTGTTTTTCCTTTTTGTTTCTGTTTAGTTGTGGGTGAAACATACAAAATTTTTAAAAAGAATGAAAATACCCAAAAAAATATTTAATTGCCTCTCATGCCTATAAAAGTTTTGTCAAAAAGAGAAGTGATTGGAAAGTTATGCATTGAAGAAGTGAGGGTCGACCTTGAGCACTTGTGTTCATGCTCACAGAAACAATGTAGAATTTTTCATGGAAGTTTCTCTGTAAATAATTATCCCCTTGTATATATTCTTTGTATTATAAAAATAATGTGCCAAGCTTTGGTTGTAGGATGATAAGATTGCTTGCTTACTATGTGCAGAACAAAAACAGAAACTTTGGCTGTAGTGCATGAATTTACATTTTTTTTACTGGAAAGTCAAATGGGTCTGAAACTTATTGCACATTACTTTTGTACAAATTGTTCAAATTGTCAAATTTATTTCATAATTTTTGGAGTTACAGAAGTTTACTAAACTTCCAGATTACTACAGATTGTCCTGTTCTTAAGAGATTCTTTTTGTGTGTGTGTTGTTTGCTTATTTTGATGCATCTATGGCTAGTATGTGGAGGTATGAACCAGAGAGAAGTTGGAATACAGTAGGTTTAACACCAATATAAACAAAGAATGAGTTAATTACAGTACCTTAAAGTGGTAGTTTGCTTTATTACACTAACGGATCTCACAAAGTTTTTGTTTAAGTTTTTGTGAATGAAGTGTTTGAAGAATGAGGAGTTACCGATGTGAGAAGAATAAAGAGAGACAAGAGTTCAAGCTTGGGGATGCCCAAGGCACCCCAAGTAAACATTTCAAAGGATACTCAAGCATCTAAGCTTGGGGATGCCCCGGTTGGCATCCCATCTTTCTTCTTCGACAAATATCAGTATACCTCGGTTTTTGTTTTGTTCACATTGTTTGTGCCCTTTGTGTTTTTGTTTTTCTTTGAGAATCATGCTAGCATGAGATAGCTCTTCATTGATTTATAGAATACTTCATGTGCTTCACGTATATCTTTTAAGTATGATTTTATAGAATTGCTCTTTGTGCTTCACTTAAATCGTTTGAGTATGGTTTTATAGAATGCTTCGTGCACTTTACTTATATATCTTGAGCATGGACATTGGTTAGTCTATATTAATTGTAGAATGCTCCATGAACTTCACTTATATCTTTTGGATTATGAATAATACTATAATTTAAAGTGGGTTTGGAAGAGTGTCAACTTTAGGAATTAGTGATCCCACTATCTTGGAGGATATTGAATCTTCGTATGATATTTATGAAAGTGGATTTGGAAGAGTGTCAACTTTAGTTAGTATTCCATTATTTCGGAAGAGGTTCCAATTGAGTATGAGAACAAAGTTTCTATTCATGATGCTACTGAAAATTATTATGAGGGAGGAATATGTGCTTGTAGGAGTTGCAATAATGTCAAGTTTCCTCTCTATGTGCTTAAAGTTTTGAAGTTATACTTGTTTTGCCTTCCTATGCTAGTTGACTTTTGTTCCTATAAATTGTGTGCTCACAAAATCCCTAGGCATAGGAAGTGAGTTAGATTTAAATGTGCTAGTCATATTCTTCATGATGATCTCTTTGTGTTTCAACTCTTATCTTTTGTGTGAGCATCATTGAAATCTTCATGCCTAGCTAAAAGGCATTAAAGAAAAGCGCTTGTTGGGAGACAACCCAATATTTATCCTTACTGTTTTTGTGTGCCCACATGATTAAGCTACTGTAGTAATCATGTTTTATGCTTTTTGTTTCAATAAAGTGCCAAGTAAGACCTTTGGGAAGATTTGGGTGAAAGTTAATGTGATCTTGCTGTAAAAAACAGAAACGTTGCGCTCACGAGATTAGCTGTCAATTTTTACAGAAGAGTGATTTTGAGTTGATTCTTTTTGCAGAAGATTAATAGACAAATTCCTCATGTGCACCAATTTATTTCATAATTTTTGGAGTAGCAGAAGTATGGTTATTGTTCAGATCATTACAGACTGTTCTATTTCTGACAGATCCTGTTTTCATTGCATAGTTTGCTTGTTTTCTAGTTTCTATGGCTTATATTTTTCAATATAAATTGTAGAAATGATATGGTACAGTAGGCATTATGCGAAAACAATTATGAACCTTGTCTTTTACAGTACCAATGTGCATGGTTTACTCTTTATCATACTAACCTATCTCACGAAGTTCCATTAAGTTTTGTGTGATTGAAGTTTTCAAGTTTTGGGTGAGATATCGATATGAGAAGAATAAGGAGTGGAAAGATCCTAAGCTTGGGGATGCCCATGGAACCCCAAGGTAATATTCAAGGAAGACTCAAGCGCCTAAGCTTGGGGATGCCCCGGAAGGCATCCCCTCTTTCGTCTTCAAAACTATCGGTACACCTTACTCGGAGCTATATTTTTATTCGTCACATGATATGTGTTTTACTTGGAGAGTCATTTTATTTTGTTAGTTTTAGCTTGCTGTTATTTAGAATAGTGTTTTGCATCTTTAGTTTCAATAAAAATGTCAAGGATAGCCTTTACCATGCTTATTTTGCTAGTATACATGTTGCTGTTTGAAAATAGAAAGTTTACCGCTGTTGCAAAAATTCCCTAGAAAATTAAGAGCATGATATAATGTTGAAACTTTTTTCATAATGAGATCTGATAAAGATACTACAGTGGGAATTTTCTCTCATAATTTTTGGAGTTAGGTAAGTATTGATACTCTTGCATTCTTTACAGGCTGTACTGTCTTGACAGATTGCTGTTATATTTGCATTGTTTGCATATGTTTGCTTGTTTAATGATTCTATTTGAGGATATGAGTATTAAATATGCAGAGGCATTTAGTATGAAATGTTGAATAATAATTCTAGTGTTTTGTTACAGTAGAAAATGATAAGGTTTTGCATTGGTTTATACTAACCTATCTCACGAGTTCTTGTTGAGTTTGTTGTGGATGAAGCTTTTGATAAAAAGAGAAACCATGGTATGAGATGAATTAAGGAGACACAAAAGTTCAAGCTTGGGGATGCCCATGGCACCCCAAGATAAATATTTCAAGAAGTCTCAAGCATCTAAGCTTGGGTATGCCCCGTTAGGCATCCCACCTTTCTTCTTCAACAACTATCGGTTAGTATCGGTTGAGCCTAAGTTTTTTCTTCTTCACATGAGTTGTGCTATCCTTGCAATGTCATTTTATTTTGTTTTGCTTGCTGTTTGAATAAAATCATTGGATCTGAAATTTTGAATAAAAAAGGAACCCTCCCATGGCTAGTTAATTATTTTCCTACTCAGTGTCCTTCACTCGTATCATTTGGAGTAGTTTGTCATTTACTCATGCGCTTCATGTATATCCTATGAGTAAATGGGGGAATGGATTGAATGTCATAAATATGAATTTTTATATGTTTCATATGCTTATAGCATGGTTAGTGATGACTTCACACATAGAAAGTATGAGGCATAAAAGTTGTTGAGAGTTGGCAAACGTGGTTTTGGTCATCGTTGCAATTAATAGGAAGTAATAAGGAAAAAGAGGTTCGCATACAAATATATTATCTTGGACATCTTTTATGATTGTGAAGCACTCATTAAGTATGACATACTAAAAGAGTTGACGTTGGACAAGGAAGACAACGTGATGGTTTATGTTTTCCGACATCTCAGTTAAAGTATATTGTCATTGACCCTCCAAACACGTTGAGCTTGACTTTCTCCCTCATGCTAGCCAAATTCCTTGCACCAAGTAGAGATACTACTTGTGCTTACAAATACCCTTAAACCCAGTTTTGCCATGAGAGTCCACCATACTTACCTATGGATTGAGTAAGATCCTTCAAGTAAGTTGTCATCGGTGCAAGCAATAAAAATTTCTCTCTAAATATGTATGACTTATTAGTGCAGAGAAAATAAGCTTTGTACGAACTTGTTGTGGAAGTAATAAAAGCGACAGACTGCATAATAAAGGTCCACATACAAGGGGCAATATAAAGTAACGTTCTTTTGCATTAAGATTTTGTGCATCAACCCTAAACGCGCATGACAACCTCTACTTCCCTCCGCGAAGGGCCTATCTTTTACTTTATGTTTTTACTTTATGCTTGAGTCAAGATGATCCTCACCTTTCCCTTTTTCATTTTATCCTTTGGCAAGCTCCTCGTGTTTGAAAGATCATGATATATATATCCAATTGGATGTAAGTTAGCATGGGCTATTATTGTTTACATCACCTAAAGGTGAATACGTTGGGAGGCAACACAATAAGCCCCTATCTTTCTTAGTGTCCGGCTGAAACTCCATAACCACAAGTATTGCGTGAGTGTTAGCAATTGTAGAAGACTCTATGATAGTTGAGTATGTGAACTTGCTGAAAAGCTCTATTCTTGATTCTTTCTGATGTTATGATAAATTGCAATTGCTTTAATGACTGAGATTATAGTTTGTTAGTTCTCAATGAAGTTTCTGAACCATGCTTGACATTGTGACTAGATTGTTACTTGATCATGAAAAGTTTTATGAGATAAGCTATTATTATGACACATTTTGATGCTAGAAAAGGTGATTGAAATTATCATTGATCAAACTTGTGCACCTGCTAGCATGCACACTTCATAAATTATTTCTTTTATCATTTACCTACTCGAGGACGAGAAGGAATTAAGCTTGGGGATGCTGATACGTCTCCAGTGTATCTATAATTTATGAAGTCTCCATGCTATTATTTCATCCATCTATGATGTTTTATAAGCATTTGTATGTCATTTTATATGATTTTTGGGATTAACCTATTAACCTAGAGCCCAGTGCTAGTTTCTGCTTTCTCCTTGTTTTAGTGTTTTACAGAAAAGGGATACCAAATGGAGTCCAAATGACGTGCCAATTTTTGAGGATTTTTTCTGGACCAAAAGAAGACCACAGAGCATCGGAGTTGGGCCAGAGGAGTCCCGGGCTGCCCACGAGACAGGGGGCGCCCCCCTGGGGGGCGCCCTCCTATCTCGTGGACAGCCCGGAGGCCCCCTTGATGTGAAACCAACGCCAAAAATTCCTATAAATACCGAAACCTTTGGGAATTAACCTAGATCAGAAGTTCCGCCGCCGCAAGCCTCTGTAGCCACGAGAAATCAATCTAGGCCCTCTCCGGCACCCTGCCGGAGGGGGCCATCATCACCGAAGGCCATGGAGGAGGATCTCGGAGGGGCCATCATCTCCATGAAGGCCAAGGACCAGAGGGGGAAAGCCATGGAGGAGGAAGCACAAGGGGGAGAACCTCTCCTCCTCTCTCTTGGTGGCACCGGAGTGCCATCGGGAGGGGAATCATCGCCGCGGTGATCGTCTTCATCAACATCACCATCATCATCACCAGCCTCATCTCTTTTACGCGGTCCACTCTCCCGCACCCCGCTGTAATCCCTACTTGAACATGGTGCTTTATGCTACATATTATGATCCAATGATGTGTTGCCATCCTATGATGTTTTGAGTAGATATGTTTTGTCCTTGAGTTGATTGATGATCTAGATTGGTACGAGTTGTATGTTTTATCTCGGTGCTGTCCTATGGTGCCCTTCGTGTCGCGCAAGCGTGAGGGATTCCCGTTGTAGGGTGTTGCAATACGTTCATGATTCGCTTATAGTGGGTTGCTAGAGTGATAGAAGCTTACACCCGAGTAAGGGGGTTGTTGCGTATGGGACAAAAGGGGACTTGATGCTTTAATGCTATAGTTGGGTTTTATCTTAATGAATCTTTTAGTATTTGCGGATGCTTGCTAGAGTTTCCAATCATAAGAGCATATGATCCATGTAGGAAAAGTATGTTAGTTTATGCCTCTCCCTCATATGAAATTGCAATGACGACTATCGATCTTGTTAACAATTGCTTAGGACAATTCCGCACACTGATCCACCATTATTCCACACTCGCTATTTATATTATTTAGTAACATATTCTAACTTTATGATAACAACACCTACTTTTATATTTTAGCTCTCCGATATCATACAAAGTTATCCTCTTTATACCCACAACACAGTTTTATTTCTTGTTTCTAGTTGGAAGCAAACGTTCGGTGCACGTAGAGTCGTATCAGTGGCAGATAGGGCTTGAGAGAATATTGATCTTACCTTTAGCTCCTTTGGGTTCAACACTCCATACTTATCACTTCCACCTTTGGGAATTGCTACGATGATTCCCTACACTTGGGGATTATCAATAAACCTTAGGTCATCCACTTGAGGGAATTTTTCTACTGTCCTACAAACCTCTGCACTTGGAGGCCCAACAACGTCTACAAGAAGAAGGTTGTGTAGTAGACATTAGTGTTCCACGAAGCACTCCATGAGGTTCACACCAAACACCTCAACGCAGTCTTCCTAAAATTGGACTTCCACAAGGCTTATGACACAGTTAGTTGGCCCTTCCTTCAGGAATGTCTGCTTTGTAAGGGCTTCGATGACAGGTGGGTGACCAGGGTGATGCGGATGGTATCCTCGGGTCGAACCGCAGTGAACATTAATGAGGAGATCGGCCCATTCTTCCCCACATTCTGTGGGGTGCTCCAGGGCGATCCCTTCTCCCCGTTCCTGTTTAACATGGTTGTCGATGCGTTGGCGGCCATCCTAGATAAAGCCAAGGTTGTGGGTCACATTAAGGGTATAGTCCCGCATCTTGTTGGGGGGAATGGGATCTCCCTTCTCCAATATGCGGATGACACCATTATCATGGTGGAAGGCTCAGCGAGCGATATCACGAACCTCAAGTTCCTCCTGCTGTGCTTCCATCAGATGTCTGGCATCAGGATCAACTTCGACAAGAGTGCGGTGATGGTCTTGGGCTACTCCCAAGACGAGCGACAGAGCATAGCGGATCGGCTTAACTACCATCTCGGGTGCTTCCCCATGACCTATCTGGGGATACCCGTTAGTGACTCCAGGCTCACGGTGGCCGAGCTGCGCCCCACGGTGGGGAAGCTTCAGCATCGTATCGAGCCCTGGCAGGGTCGGTGGCTCTCGAAAGCAGCCCATGCAGTGCTCATTAACTCGTCCCTCTCCAACCTACTCTTATTCATCATGAGCTTCTACAGCCTTCCGGAGACTCTTCATCACGAGATTGTCACTGTTTAGGGGTGATTCTTCTGGGCTGGCAAGGGCGATAAACAAAAGTACCACATGGTTCGGTGCTCAGAGATCTGCAAACCTCACGACGAGGGCGGACTCGGGATCATGTCCTCTAAACGCATGATCATTGCCCTCCTGACTCGGTGGCTCTGGCGGATTGCCAACGGAGATGGTGGCCTGTGGCTTCGCATCATTCAGCAGAAATACCTTCGTGGCTAGCCTCTCGCCTTCTGCCAGCGGTCTGGGGGCTTCCAGTTCTGGCAATCCATCATCCAACTCCTTCCTGTCCTCCGGATCGGGACCTCGATTGAGGTAGGATCCGGCACCGCCACGCTGTTCTGGTTCGATAGATGGACTGGAGACATGCCCCTCGCGGCCCGCTTTCCTGACATGTTCTCCATCGCGGCTGCCCTGCGGATTTCTGTCGCGATTGCCCTTATTGACTTTGGGCAACTCTGCATTGCTTTACACGAGCCTGATCTCACGACTGAAGACGACCGATCTAGATGGCGGCTAGAGCCTTCTGGGCAATTCTCCACTAAATCTCTCTACCAGGCCATCGCCCCCTCGCTTGGCCATGAGGTGTTCACCTCCATCTGGGAGATTCGGCTCCCTCTGAAAATTAGGATATTCTTGTGGCAATGGATTCGCGGTCCGCTCCCGTCCTGCGTGGAGGTCCTAAAGCGCAATGGCCCTGGTGATGGGCGTTGCCTGCTTTGCGGGCCTGAAGAAGATTTGAACCATATCTTCTTCTCCTGCGTGTCCGCGTAGTTCCTATGGAGCTGTTTCCGCGAGATAGTGGGTGGAAGCTGGGACCACAGCAACTTCCCCGCTCTCTTCGCCAAACTCTAGGCGATCCCACCCGCGGTGCGCCACATTAGGTGGCTAGCCATTGGGGTGCTTGCTTGGACGCTGTGGAGTGATTCAGCGTGTTCCTCTTCGTCGTGCTACTGATGCTTTGTTCAAATGCTCTGGCTACTTGCAGCTTTGGCGGCCGCTTAGCCGTCCTAGTGAGAGAGACGCCATCACCTCCATCATCACCCAGCTTCGCACGATGGCTCTCCGGATGGCTCCACCGCTTCCTCCGCCACCACCGGAACCAGATTAGATCATCGTCATCTCGCCGCCGCCACCGCCGCCTATGTGTTGTTTCGTCATGCGTCTGTGTTGGGCTTGTTGTGTTGTGCCCACAGCTGAACTTGGGTCTGTTTGTTTGTGTGTGTGTGTGTGTGAGAGAGTGTTGGACCCTGCCTGCGGTGGCGTTGTGTTGGTGTGTGGTGTGTTCAGTTGTTACCTTGATACTTTGTGCCTGGTGGTTGCTTTATTTATAAAGCGGGGCGAAAGCCTTTTCGGTAATAGCAGCCTACTGGCCTCGCTCGCAACGCCAACCTGGACGTCGGTCACGAATAGTGGTACTTACGTGCGGAAATTCCTATTGGACGCTCGTTGCGTCAAAATGTCGAGAGAACGCATATAGGAGCGATCAGCTGGGCCGGCCCATCTCCCACTGTAGGTAGTTTCGGTTTTGGGAACCTTCTAGAGGTTCCCAGCCGGTCTTTTACGGTTTTAGGAACCTTCTAGAAGGTTCCTGAACCGGATTTCTTTCTTTTCTGTTTTTCTTTTTGTTTTTATTTTTTTTCTGTTTCTTTTATCCTTTTCTCTCCTTGTTTCCTTTTTCTGTTTATTTTCTTTACTTATTTCTTTTTTGTTTCATTTTTCTCCGATTTTCTTTTCTTTTCTTTTTCATTTTTCTTTCTCAGATTTCTTTTTCTTTTTAAAAAAATGTTCGCATTTTACAAATTTTGTTCATTTCTATGGAAAAATGTTCCTGTTTTCAAATGTTTGTTCATAACTTGCAAAATTTGTTTGCTTTGTTTCAGAAGATGTTCATAATTTCATAAAATGTTCAATTTTCAAATATTTGGTAAAAAATTCAGAAAATGTTCGTGGTTTAGTTTGTTTTTTCAGAATTTCATAATTTGTTCGCCACTTCAAAAAAGTTTCATGTTTTTCAAAAACATTTTCTGCAGTTTCAATTTTTTTGTTCGCATAGGCAAAAAAATGATCTTGTCTATGAAAATGTTCAGAAATTCAAAATATGTACGCACTTTTTCAAAACATAGACATTTTTTCTGAATTTTGAACAAATTTCAGGTTCGAGAACATTTTTGTGGAATGTTTCAAAAATTGTTCACGTTTCAAAAATTGTTTGCAATTTTCAAAAAATCATCGTTTTTCAAATTTTGTTTGGTACGTTTTTCTTTTAAAAAATCACATCTTTAAAAAAATTGTTCATCATTCTAAAAAATGTTCCCGTTTTGAAAAAAAATCACAAATTAAAAAATGTTCCTGTTCTTAGAATTTGTTTACAAATTAAAAAAAAATGCTCCTCTTTTTGAAAAGTGTTCACAAATTCAAAAAATATTCACATTTTGTCAAAGCCTGTTCATGATTGTGAATTTTTGTTTGGAGTTTAACAAAATGTTCATTTTTTTCAGGATTTGTTCACAAATTCAAAATATGTTCCTGTTTTTAGTTTTTCTCAAAAATTCAAAACATTTTTTGCATTTTCGAAAAACTTGTCTCTTTTTATCAAAACTGATCGTAATTTTAAAAAATGTTCCTGTTTTTCAATATTTGTGCACAACTTCAAAATTGTTCCTTTTTTTAGATTTGATTACATATTCAAAAAGGTGCTAAATTTTTTTTAAACTCGTGTGTGTAAGAAAAAAAACGTTCTTAACATTGTAAAAATCAGAAATTACAAGAAAAGATCGGAAAAAGAAAAAATAACCGGATCTGGTGATGTGACTAGTTCTATAGCATTCGCATTGCCATATCACCACAAGCATCAATCAGGTGTAGTGGTTAGATAGCTCATTCTACAAGTGTGCGGTCATGAGATTGATTCCTCGCTGAAGTTTCGTGTTTTATTTCATTTTTACTCCACTCGCTGCCTGTGTGGGCCGGCCCAGTCGGGGGGCGCCCTGTGCGAAGCCCCGACTGGTTGCTGCAGTAAGCGGCACATAGGTGCTCCCCTTACGTGCCACACATCATCCTATGGCTTTTTTTTGCGGGTCATCTTATGGTTTGACCCATCCCAAAGGGCGCTCTGTACCAAAACATCCTGCCTACCTACAGCACATATGATCGACGATTATTTGGAAAACGGATCATAAGCCAATTAAGGAGTAGTATAGAAGATTTGGATCAAATCAAATCAAAGCACGAAGTGCAGAAAGTACATATACAATGCACTACTCGTAGGAATTAATAGCATGCATTGCATGCGCACGCGGAAGATGGCAAAAAAAGGAAGCTGCATGCATCATATGGACGTATCTGGTGCAATATTACTTGGTGTAGGTGTAGAGAGGACCCATGGACAAAAATCGGTGGAAGAAAGCTTACTTTTTCTTTCTTTGGAGAAGCATGAAGGGAGAGGACGAGATATAGAAAGGCAATTACCTGGCAGAAATTAATTCAATACGCTATGGAGGATGGACGGATGAGGAGACACAAAAGGAAAAGCTGTATCCAATCTTAACAGATGAGGAGACACCGTAGAGCAACCAAGGGGTGTAAACGCACAGATGGCTATGACAGTTGTCGTGCCACTTTAAAAGGTATGAGGTAAAATAAGAAAATAATTAACAAGGGCATTTATTACAATAAAATTGGTCCAAAGTATCCTACGCACATGCACGGGGCCACACCTCCCTCGTCCTCTTTAAGTGAATAGAAAACAACTTTGCTATGACCACCCTATGTTTTTTTATGTTTGACCCGAGAAATAAGAATGTTGTCTGGTAACCACAAGTATAGGGGGATCGTTTGTACATTTTTCGATAAATAAGAGTGTCAAATCCAACGAGGAGCTAAAGGTAGAACAAATATTCCCTCAAGTTTTATCGACCACCGATACAACTCTACGCACAGTTAACGCTTGCTTTACCTAGAATAAGAATAAAACTATAAGTACTTTGTGAGAATAAAACTATGAATAAATTGCAAGATAATAAAACTAGTAGATAGCTTTTGTAATACAAGAAGGTCATTTGTCCCTAGGTGATCGATAACTAGACTGGTGATCATTATTGCAATTTTATATGAGGGAGAGACATGAGCTAACATACTTTCCGTACTTGGATCATATGCACTTATGATTGAAACTCTAGCAAGCATCGCAACTATCAAAGATCATTAAGGTAAAACCCAACCATAGCATTAAGTATCAAGTCCTCTTTATCCCATACGCAACAACCCTCTTACTCGGATCTGTGCTTCTATCACTCACGCCACCCACCATAAGCGAATCATGAACGTATTGCAACACCCTATAGCGGGGAACCCTCATGTTTGCGCGACACGGAGGGCAACATAGGGCAGCACCAAAATAAAATATACAACTCATACCAATCATGATCATCAATCAACTCATAGGACAAAACAGATCTACTCAAACATCATAGGTATAATCACATATCATTGGATAATAATATATAGTGTTGAGCACCATGTTTAAGTAGAGAATTGCAGCGGGAATAGAGATGTTACACCGCTCATAGAGGTGGAGAAAGTTGGTGCTGACGGTAGCAAGATTGTTGATGTAGATCGTCGTCACGGTCCTAGCGTCAGCGGCACTCCGGCGCCACCGGGAGAGAGGGGGAGAGAGCCCCCTCCTTCTTATTCTTTCTTCACCTCCCCCCTAGATGGGAGGAGGGTTTCTCCTCAGGTCCATGGCCTCCATGACGGTGGAGGGGCGAGAGCCCCTTTGAGATTGGATTTATCTCTCTGTTATCTCCTGTTTCGCGTTCGTCAGATCTAACCTTTCATCGTTTCTTAAATATCCAGAGATTCGTAACTCCAATTGCGCTAAAATTTTAACACGAACTTTTTCTGGATATAAGCTTCCTTGCGCCCGAAGAAGGGCAGCAACCACCTTACGAGATGGCCACCACCCACCACCACGCACCAGGGCCTGGGCCGCGCCCTGGTGTCTTGTAGGGGTTGCGGGCCTCCTTTTGTGTTGATTCCACCTCTCAAAAATCACGTATATTCCAAAATAATTCTCCATAAATTTTTATTGTGTTTAAACTTCGTTTTATATGGATATTCTGCGAAACAAAAAACATGCAACAAACAGGAACTGGCACTGGGCACTGGATCAATATGTTAGTCCAACAAATCATATAAAATGCTGCCAAAAGTATGTGAAAGTTGTATAATATTGGCATGAAACAATCAAAAATTACAGATTAGATGGAGATGTATCATTGTCATCCACATGTTTTACACTATGGTCCTTCATATATAAATTTATTTCGCTCCTTGCATTACTTTTTATAAGCATTTTGTCCTCTCTTGGTACTCTAGAATACACTACACCTTCGGTCGATGTATCAGTGCCCTGCCCCCCCCTATCACATAGCATGCTCACCATTTCCACCATGGATGCAAAACGTTCGGAGCCCTTGGCCAGAACTACCCAATAGAATGAGGCCCAAACTGTCACATTTTTTTTAGGGAGGACTAAACTGCCACTTCCTAGCTCTCGGCAAGCTTCACTCGAAATGGAAATCCTCATAACTCGAGGACACTCTCCGTTAAAAACCACTCGCATTTCCTCCTATAAAATCCCCCAAGACCCCATCTCTCGAACAGTGTGTTCACAGGAACAACAATTCGATCCAGAAATAGTAGTCCCTAATGAGCCCCCTGTCCCTGGCCCCCACCCGTTTGAAGCACCCTCCGCCCTCCGCCGCTTCCCCGTTTCGCTATCGTCCACCATCGGCCAGGTGAGAAGGCCATGAGTAGCTCGCGCTATCCGGCTGCTGTGGTAGACGAGGGTAATGCTAAGATGGCAGTGAGGGAGTGGGTCGGGTGGGAGGAGGAGATCGTGCTGGGGGACTACGACGGCGAGGAGCACAAGGTGTGCTACTTCCTCCTCTGCGCGTCGCCCCAGGACGGCGGCAAGAGCGAGAGGGATCTGGCGGTGGTGGGTAAGTATTGGGGACCTGGGAACATAGTGTACTCGGCGGACTTGCAGTTCCTGCAATCCCTCCAGACGGCGCTCGAGTCTGGGTCGGTGTCTGCTAGGGTGGCGACGCTGGCGTTGGAGATCACCCAGATCAGGTGGAAGTCCAGGAAGGAGGTCATGGCCTGGCTCACCTCGCTCGTCGCAGGTACTAAGTGCTCCTTTTTTCATGCCCTAGTGGTGAATTTTTTTGGTGGTTTTTGCACCATACATGATTAAGCTAACAGATCAGGCCACTAGAATTTTCACCATGCATCTCTAACGACCGATATGAATGTTTGGTCAGTGTTTAGTAGGGGTTTACGTCTCGAACACAAGATCCGATCTTCTTTTTTCTTGTGTTTCTAATGTTTGGATCTGAATGTTTAGGAGCTTTTTGGCGTTAATACACACGCTGCTCCTATGTCCAGCCAGATCAGTTTCTACTCATGTTTCGTCACGTTTTTGTTCGGTGCCAAAGATTCGGTACAAGGGGATGATATCCATGACCATCTTGTAGTGCCCTCCTTCTATCCCCTTCCTTTATTAGCAATACTTTGGGATATCTTTTGTCTAATCTAATAGATCTACTCCTTTTTGTCAAGACGACAAGTAATTTATTGTTAGATATCTTTTGTCTAATCTTATAGATCTACTCCTTTTCTCATGCATCTCCCTATATGTGTTCTATCTTGGCTTGTTTAATTCATGATGTATGTGTTTGTTAATTTGCTAGTTCTGGTTTATGCTTTTATTTCCTTTTGTGTTTGGTTTATTTTTTTAGATTAGTGTTTGGTTAACTTATGTGTTTCCTCTTGTGTTGGTCTTGTGAGGCCAATATGATGTTGATAGAAATCACCTAACTTGCCTTCCATTGTTGTCGTCTGTAGATCCCCCATATGGAGCCTTTGGATTGACTTGTCCCGACCACCATGATGGTGCATCTAAGGTACATACGATCTCAAGCGTCTTCCTGAGAAATGCTTCCTCCCAACGAAATGAATGTCTGTTGTTCATCCAGGATACCTCCTCAACACTCTCTGCTGCCGGGGAAAATAAAGAAGGGTTCACATGGATATGCAAATTGCCCAATCTTGATCAATGTCGCAAGCACTACAAATCCTTTTGCCGAGAGTGAATGAGAATTTCGGTACGTGTTCATCGACGGTCCCCTTGTTTTCTTGATTTGTTTTCACATACAGACGGATCTAAATATCTTGGTTTACATCTATTATTAATTGTGTCGCGCACTATATGTCTTTGTAGGTTCATGATTTTGTGTTCATCAAGAGTGGAGGGAGAGAGAACCATGTTGCCTATGTGGAAGACATGTACGAAGATGGCGGTGCCAAGAACATGGTGCTGGTGCGATGGTTTGAGGGACCCGACGGTGAGCACGGTGTTGCATTGCCCCCAGATCTTTATTGCAGGGAGATCTTCTTTGGATACGGGCTGCAAGATCTGAGGGTTGAATTTGTGGAGGGGGTGGCCGCGGTCCTGAATCCACAACACTTCGAGATGTTCAAGAAAATAAGTGGAGGGTGCAGTAGCTTGCAGCCCTATGTATGCCATCGGTGGATCGATGGTGACACTTTCGGGCCCTTTGACATCACGCAGCTACAAGGATATGAAAATCAGGAGATAGTAAAGGCAATTGTTGCCGCACCCTCGTCGGCGGTGGTGCAGGGCAAGCCACCTGATAACAAAGGCAAAGCTGCCATTACTGGTCTGGCCGCCGAGAACCATGCTGGTTCTTCCAGCGCTGTTACCGGTGACAAAACCATGCATAAGCAGAATCAGAAGCCCCCTCCATGCAGCCCAACTCCTTCCAGCGCTGTTATCGGTGACAAAACCATGGAGAAGCAGAAGCCCCCTGCATGCAGCACAACTCCTTCCAGTTCCAGCTCTGATCAGTGACAAAACCATGGAGAAGCAGAAGCCCCCTCCATGCACTGTTACCAGTGACAACAAAACCATGGAGAAGCAGAAGGAGATGCCCCCTCCATGCAGCGCAACTCCACACAGCGCCACCAATGGCCAGACCATCGAATGCAGTGTCGTTCCCTGTAGCGTGGTGAACTGTCAGACCACCGCGCATAATCAGCCGCCCCCAAGTGGTACTGGTACTGGTACGTGTAATGCAGCAGCCAATGATGCGTCGACCATGGTGAACCCTGAGAAGATATTCCAGCCCGGCTGCCGTCTTGAAGCCATGTGCCAAGATAGCAGCGTCAGGGGTTGTTGGTTCAAATGTGTGGTAGTCAGTAGGAGGGAGAAAGATAACAAGGTCAGGGTGCGGTATCAAGACCTTCTGAATTCCAAGGGCAGGGGACAACTCAAGGTTGGCCCTTCCTCTTCTTTCTTTGGTATCCCGCATGTGTTGATGATGATGATGATGTATGTACTCAACATGAGTTTTCTTGTTTTGCAGGAATGGCTCAATGTTGCAAGAATTGCGGAACCTGACCACTTGGGCATACGCCTTACTAAAAGGCCCATGCTTCGCCCACACCTCCCAAGACACTATAGGAAGATCGAGTCTCCGGTGGCTGTTGGGGTCATCGTCGATGCGCGGCTGAATGGCGGATGGTGGGAGGGGATCGTGCTGCAGCAGGAGACTGCTGGCCACGTCCAAGTTTATCTCCAAGGTGAACTGCCTGCCTACTCTCTCCATCACCTAGCTAGCAGTTAATAGAAGTATATATTCGGTTGGTACTTAGAACACTGGACTGGAGCTCTTCCTGATGCATTGCATGTTTGCCAAAATTTCCAGGGGAGGGGAGACTTGTGAAGCTCCGAGTGGAGTGTCTGCGAAAGTCATTTGAGTGGCATGAGGAGCAATGGATGCCTCTAGATGCAAGAAAGGATGTTGCAGCCAAGATAACCCTTGACCTGAAGAAGCAGCAGGGCGTCCAGCAATCTGCAATGAAGAAGGGTGGTGAGAGCTCTTCGAAACAGAAGGCTCAGAAGATGGGTGAGCAGTCTAGCCAGACGGCGGTCGCTGCAGCCGCAGAGCTGGCCGCGCCAACCGCAGGACTGGTGCAGCCTCTGGAGGAAGGTGACGATGAACCTGCAAACTCTGCTCCTCCACTGAAGAGGTTCCTGGCTCAGGGCTACTCTTTCGAGGAAAAAAGGCTGGAGGACCAGGCCAAAAAGATCAAGGGTCTTGCTGATGAAGCTGCAAAACCAGCCGCGGCGGAGGGAGATTGCATGTCCCACGGCGGCAGCTCAGCTGATACTACAAACTTTGACGACCTGAATGGCGCTGAACGCAAGGGCAAGGCTAGAAAATCTTCTGGCGCAAAGAAAATGGGGTCTTCGGAGGGCAGCAGCCAGGGAAGCACCAGTGGCTCTGCCTCCAGTGGAGGCGCTGCGCCGGTGAATCCAGTGCCCATGGAAGAGATGTGCGTGACCAATGGCGAGGCTCCTGTCGTCGCCGTGGACGAAACGGAGGTGATCGACCTGACCATGGATGACTGAAGCTGGTGGCAGGATATGATGAAGTCTGGCCTCAACTTTCCATTCATCAACCGCCGTCTTCTCAAACATTTCGCGCATTCGCCTATCGGGGTGTGCTCGATCTTTATTACCATTCTAGACTGAGAGTTGTCTGTGCTTTCTGAACTTCAAATAAAAGGAGACGTTCGTTGTCTGTGCTTTCTGAACTTCAAATAAAAGGAGACATTCGTTGTCTGTTTTGCTCCTCATGTTTGGTGTCTGTCTACTTGTCAGAAATTCCTTTTTTTTTCTATCTTCCTGGAATACACCAAGCAGTGTATCATCATGCATTCAAAGGAGAAAGCCAGGCAGGTTGTTGGCTTGGTGGTTCAGCCCCCCAAACTGGCCCAGGAATCTGATCCTGCCCAAACATGCTGCGGGTTGGGAGCAGTTCTCACTGTCTGGACACCAAATCCTAGTGTCACTTCACTGGGTCGCTGCTTTTCTCACTGTATAATCTCCTAGTGAAAGGCAGGGTCAAACTCGCCGGCTAGATAATCGGTGGCCTGCAACTTTCCACCATCATCAGCGCATGATGATCCTCGTTTCCGTTTGTAAAGATGAACTCGGATTCTCAGCGCACACAAGGCTGGAAGAGTCAAGATTAATGCCATGGAGAACTAGAAAAAAGCTCGGATATGTTCACACAGATTTTCCATAACCTTTCCCTAGGTTGTTCTCGCTGACAAATCTACCCGTCATCTTCCCTCGTCTTTTCACCATGATTTCTCCAGATTTTCATCTCTTTTTTAACCTCTGGGACGGGTCTGAGGCGTAAAGGTGAACTGTCAAGTAGTGCAAGGTAGAGCCTGAAGGAATATTATCTTCCACAAGCCTACAGGCTACAGGTATCTCGTATGCAGAACTTTTTGCCTCTCCAAACTTATAAAATAGATCCCGAGAGCATGTTTGCAGGTCCTACCAGCAACTGATAAAGATCTGAAGAACAGATAGCAAAGGAACAATCTGGGAAGCAGAATCGGATTCTGACAGCGCACGTCGAGCCCGCCCACGAGGAAACGAAGAAGCGAGTGGCCATAAAAAGAGGCTCTTAAGCAGCGCTAATTCCCCACTTTCTGCACCTAAGGTTCCTTGCTTTCCTCGCAACTTTGGTTCCCCGGAACCCGAAGCTTTCTCCGGTCAGTCGCCGCCACCGCCGCCGAGGAAGAGCAGCCTCGTCGTCTTCATGGACTACAGGGTATGTGCATATGAACTTCTTGGGGAGGCAGCAGCAGCAAGCAGTGATGTGGTGCACCTCTCTTACTCTGTGTCTCCTGTGATCTGCAGCAGTTCTACTGCATGACCCTGAGGATGAGCATAGACTGCAACGGGTGCTACCAGAAGATCAGGAGGGCGCTGCTCCAGATGCAAGGTACGTAGTACGTCCTCCTCTTTCCACAGACCTCTCAAAGTTGCTGCGTGTGTTGCTCTGTGTTGTCTGAACCAAAATTGGCAGAGCTGGAGAGCCACCTGATTGACCGGAAGCACGGCCGGGTGAGCGTCTGGGGCGCCTTCAGCCCGCAGGACGTGGCCATCAAGATCAGGAAGCGGACCAACCGGCGCGTCGAGATACTGGAGCTCAGGGAGGCCACAGGGCCAGGGGGCGGCGACGAGCAGGGCGCCGGCGGCGGGCAGATGCCCTGAAACCCACCTTGTATGGCTTGTGCCAGCACTCGGATGCTGCTCCAGTTAGCTTCTGTACTTGAAACTTTTCAGAGGATTTACCCCTTCTTGTGTGCGAGCTTATAAAGTCATCATTTTGATCTGTACTCCTCATGACCTGTTTGAGTGAAGTTCACCACTTAGTTATTTCACCACTGACGGCCTGCTTAACCTTGACTTCTTGCTAACCAGCATCATCCAAGCCACAAGCAATCTTTTTTTTCGGTTGGCACTATTCTGAATGTAAAGATCTTTTGCATTATTATTAACACCCCAAAGAGTAGAATTATTCATGGCTTGCTGAATCAGGGCATCTACATCCAAAAAAGATGAGTATACAGAATTATCTGTGGCTATTCTACATTTTCAACGCCTTCGCGAATTCTCCATAACATTATTCCTATCATGTTCCAATTGGAACCAGATAAATCATGGGCACACTTCCGAGGAACTTCTCTTCTACAGTGTTAAGCTCTCAGGGTCCTCGACAATCTTTGCAAATGTTTGCAGAAATGCTGCCAAATCAGCGCCATATATAATCCTGTGATCAGCAGTAACATTGACCTGAAAAGGTTATGAGCAACTTAGTTAGGGTCCTGAGCTGCATTTTAATAGGATTTTGTTAATTCTATAAATGTGGTGTTGCAAGTGAAGGTTTAGAGGTCTAAAAGCCGCATGTATAATACCATGAAGTACGATCTTAGGAAAAAATCATAATAAACACGTCATTTGTAGGTTAGCACCTAGAATGTACAGTCTGGAAAGAATCAGGAGGCAAGCAGTATTTCTTGATAACTGCCACAAAGCACATTTAGTGATATATGATATCATATACTCCCTCCGTCCCATAATATAAGATGTTACTACATCCAATATATGAGTATTATGGGACGGGAGTATGTTAAAAGAAAACTAATGATGTCCCAAACCAAAACGCGCTTGCAGTTATAGAAGCAAACAAAACTTTACCAGTTAGAAACCAGCTCAGGTAAACAGAACATCCTGCAGCCACATTTAGCTGTGGCATGAAGCATAAATTACTCTTATGTCACTACAGACCTCATACATAACCAACCAAGTTTACATGCTTATCATGCCTGCATATTATATATGATAATGTATTTCAGCAACATACACTAGGGGTTCGCACGCATTAATATCTGTTGAATGCATGCATTTTTAGTACTAACCAGTCAGCTTTGATATATCCAAATTAAAAACTGAAAAGCAAACTAACCAGCATTTCGTTCTTGATACTGAAGAAACCATCCTTGTCAGCTATAACAGTAGGTCTCGATGCTCCAACAGCCATGATAGCCCCCTGGATCGAGCAATTTATATATAGTGGTTCTTAGTTGTTAGTTCTTATGTCGCACAGATGCAATTTATCTGCAATTCATACTGACCAAGCAGAGATCAGGAAAATAACTCACCTGACCAGGTGGAAGGATTGCATCAAATCTATCTACCCCAAACATACCAAGGTTGGACAGTGAAAACGTCCCTATACATCAGCCGATCTCCATGTAAGCACAGTTCCAGTGAAAAACTAAATGTCAAAATAAGACACAAGTTCCTTACCAGAGCTGTATTCATTTGGTTGGAGCTGCTTCATGCGCGTCTTTTTGAGCAGTGCTCTCCATTTTTGCGCGAGCAGATATATATCTGACTGCAATGTTTTCATTTTTTGAGGCTTTTAATTGATTTACCGACATGCTAAATGTTGCATTTCTTAATAGAAAAGACAGCTATCGCAATAAGCATGTACCTTATCAACATCCTCCAACACAGGCGTAAGAAGGCCACCCTCGATGGCAACCGCCACCGCGATGTTGATACTACTGTTGTAACTGAAGCTCTTTCCATCCCTGCAGCTGGCATTCACAACTGGGTGCTGAGCGAGTGCCATGCCTGCTGCTTTCACCAGCAACAATGTTTTTGTAACCCCTTTCAACTTAACCTGCACAATCCATTTTAATCAAACTGTCACTACACACATGAAAACCTGAGCAGTATCTCAAGAATCTAGCTATGCAATTCAATATTTTGTCGAAGGTTCATCGCAACGATACCTTCTCATAGAGTGCATCGAGCTTATCGGTCTTGATGGCATACCCAACTCGGAACGTTGGCACTGACAAGCTCTCCACCATGTTCCTGCTCACCGCCGATTGCATCGATGTGAATGGCACCGCAGTCGCACCAGGCACCGGAGGAAGCACTGCTGGTTGTCTGACTGCAGCTACTAATGGTGTGCCTGCCGGAGGTGCAGAGCGAGCTGCAGGGGGTGGAGGTGGAGCGGCCTTTGGCTTTGGCTGGATCCCAGCGGCAGCCTCAACGTCAGCCGCCGTGATGCGGCCGTTTAGCCCGGTGCCGATAACATTGGAGATGTCCACTCTGTGCTGCTTCGCGAGCTTCTTGGCATGAGGCGTAGCGATGCCATTCGTCGGTGCGGCCACTGGTGCCAGAGCAGGGGCCACGGTAGGTGGAGCCGTGGCGGCAGCATGGGGAGGAGGGGTTTCTTCGCCCTGGGCCTTGGATAGGGCCTGGGCACGCGCCTGCGCGAGGGCGACATCCTCCTCGGACTCGGCGAGGAGGGCGATGGGGGCGCCGACGAGGGCGGTCCCACCGGCCGGGACGAGGACGGCGGCGATGATGCCGTCGTGGAAGGTCTCCACATCCATGTCTGCCTTGTCGGACTCGACGACCACCACGGGGTCGCCCTTGGAGACGCGGTCTCCCTCGGCGGTCGTCCAGGAGACGATCTTGCCCTCCGTCATCGTCGAGCTCAGCGCAGGCATGAAGATCTCGCGCACCTTCGCCCGCACCACCGCCATACGCCGCCGGCGAGGGGTGTGAACGGACTCGGCACGGCCTGCGCGCCCCGGCACGGTGTAGATGGAGAGAGAAGCCAGCGACGCCATGGCCCGCGGGTGGGGTCACTCGCCGATGTCAGCTCGTCGTGGCAAATTTTGGAATAAGAAGGAGCTTGCCGCAGCAGCTAGCCTGTGGAACGGGGCGAGGTGGGCTCGGGCCGGAAAGAAATTGCGGGGAATCCGGCGAGCGAGCGCGGCGGCGGCGGCGGTGGCGTGAGGGGAGAGGAGGTGTAGTCATTCGGTGAAGGCAACCGCCAACCAACCAGACGGTGCGACTCTGCCAGTTAGTTCCGTAATACGTGGGCTCTCTAGATGCCGTCCGGTCGTGATCTCGCGGTCAAGACTCGGACAAGTGGCACCCCTTCCCGCAATACGTGGGCTCTCCTGGTGCCGTCAGATCATGATCTCCCGGTCAAAACGGGGACCGTGGCAGATAGAACTTTTTTTTTTTGAGAATTGGCAGATAGAACTTTTTTTGATCGGGCATGGTCGTCTAGGTTTGGGGGCCTCGATTTCGGCATCAAATAGTGGCGAGTGCTAAGGCGTAAACCGGTTGATTTGAGGAAAATGTAAGTCGCCTCCATGACCGTTAGATGCGCCCCATCACAAACGTCGCGTTGGGCCTCGCCGAATTCCGCATCGCACTCCCGCAGTGGATTCATCCCCCTCAACATCCGCAGCTGGCCACTGCTTGACCTAAAATAGACCACATTTTTCGCTGGTCGTCGTCGCTCGCCAGTGATGCTGCAGAGAAACATGCATCCCATCCCCTTGTGTTGCAACGGGCCGCCGCCGCTCGCCGCCGGCGGCGGCAAGGCGCTGCATCACAACACCATGAAAAACGTTGCCTGGCACTTCATCGCAGCACCAGGGCACCGCCGACGAGCATCTCCATCGCAACAACGAGCACTGCATTGCAGCTTCGAGAGCCACCGGCGAGCACTCCATTGCAGCGATGGGAGCCACCGGCGAGCGCTCCGTTGCAGCGTCGGGAGCTGCATTATAGCTTCGATAGCCGATGGCAAGCTCTCCATGGCATGGCAGCGTCGGGAGCCGTCGGGAGTGCTCCGTAGCGCCGCCAAGAGTTGCATCGCAGCTCCGAGAGCCGCTGACGAGTGCTCCATTGCAGCGCCGGGAGCTGCATCGCAGCTCGGAGAGCAGCTGGCAAGCGCTCCATGGAATGGCAGCGCCCAGAGCCATCGACGAGTGCTTCGTTGCAGTGCCAGGAGCTGCAGCGCCGCTTCGAGAGCCGCTGACAAGTGCTCCATTGCAGCGCCGGGAGCTACATCGCAGCTCCAAGAGCCGGCAGCCAACGTTGCACCAGGAGTCACCGGCACCAGTGCGCGGACGTGACCTCCGCTGCAGCCTCAATGGTTGCCTTGCAGCATCTGCGTCATCGACGACAGCATGGCGGCCCCAAGTTGCAATACCTCTGGTGACCGTCGTTGCCTGTGTAGAAATAAGGACCGACATTGACTCTCGTTGCAGCACTCCACTACAGCAATTCTGGCGAACGGTGGCCGTCCTTTGCTTTGAAGTGGCGGGCCGGAGAAGCAGCGGAGGGGAGAAGAAAGCTTGCGGTAGCAGTGGCCGTCGATTTGCCGTTGTTGGCCTCGATCTAGATCAGGGAACGGGAAAGGAGAGAGAGAGAGAGAGAGAGAGAGAGAGAGAGAGAGAGAGATAGGCGATATGCAAGAGGGGAGAAAGCGAGCGAGGAAGACGAAGACGTGAGCAGGAAATTGTGTGGTTGTGCGTTGCTGCCTGGGATAAGGCCGATGGATAAGCGGCGGGTGGGGCCTAGGACACGTGTCGATCGCTAAACGCGACTTACAATCTTGTGAGATCAATCGGGCAATGAAAAGCGTTTCCCTTAAATAGGAGGGCGTTCTACATTGGGTCGACCTATTCGAGCGATCGATCTGTCACCACACGCACCATCCGATTGCCTTGTTGGTGGCCATCTAATTGCATGTGGAAAAGAAATTGTAGCGACTACTTCCTCAGCGTCAGTGTAGGCTTGTTCTCTCCTCCCTCATCGAGGCGCCCCTCGCTCGCTTGCAAGCATCGGGTGGCGTTGTTCACAGCACCAGCACCTCGCTGGTGGCATGCTCATCAATAGCAAGGCTCGCTCTGCTTGCACCTCCTACCATCGTCGGGCGTAGCTCCTGTTGCTAGTGGTTAGTCGGCTGAACACAACATATTCGGTTGGGGGTCGTAACTTCTCAAATGGAAGGTTGCAAGATTGCTAGTTGGGGTTTGTGGCATGCGGTCGCAACACATGTCCCCACCGGCCATAGCACGACATCGTCTTGGTCGTGTGAGCTCACAACACTCCTCGCCACCACCCACCCATGAACTTGCATGTCATGGCAGCTGACCGGTGACCTCGTGGACTTGGGCCCCACTCACTGCAGCAGCATGGCCGTGTTGTAGCGATGGAGGCGTCACACGTGACCTTGTTGCAAGAGGGAAGGGAGGAGCGCTGAGGATATTGGGGCGACGATGACGCATGAAGGTGGGAGAGAGATTAGTGCTACTTCTTGAGCTTGTGTTGGTTTTTCCCTTGAAGAGAAAAGGGTGATGCAGCAAAGTAGAGATAAGTATTTCCCTCAGTTAGAGAACCAATGTATCAATCCAGTAGGAGGTACAAGCAAATCCCCAGTCTATGCACCTGCACAAACAATCAAACACTTGCACCCAATGCGATAAAGGGGTTGTCAATCCCTTCATGGTCAATTGCAAAAGGTGAGATATGACAAAGATAGATAAAACTAAAAGGTAACTAAGTATTTTGGGGTTTTTTGGTTTATAGATCTGAAAATAAAAGATTGCAAAATAGTAGATCAAAAAGCAAATATGATGGAAAATAGACCCGGGACAATAGGTTTCACTAGAGGCTTCTCTCATGAAGGTAAATAATATGGTGGGTGAACAAATTACTGTCGAACAATTAATAGAAAAGCGCAAAGTTATGATGATATCCAAGGCAATGATTATGCATATAGGCATCACGTCCATGTCAAGTAGACCGAAACGATTCTGCATCTACTACTATTACTCCACACATCGACCGCTATCCAACATGCATCTAGAGTATTAAGTTCATAAAGAACAGAGTAACGCTTTAAGTAAGATGACATAATGTAGAGGGATAAACTCAAGCAATATGATGAAAACTCCATCTTTTTATCCTCGATGGCAACAATACAATACGTGCCTCGCTACCCCTACTTTGTCACTGGGTGAGGACATCACAAGATTGAACCCAAAACTAAGTACCTCTCCCATTGCAAGAAATACCAATCTAGTTGGCCAAACCAAACCGATAATTCTAAGAGAAATACAAAGATATGAAATCATGCATATAAGAATTCCGAGAAGATTCAAATAATATTCATAGATAATCTGATCATAAATCCACAACTCATCGGATCTCGACAAACACACCGCGAAAGAAGATTACATCGGATAGATCTCGAAAAACATCGAGGAGAACATGGTATTGAGAATCAAAGAGAGAGAAGAAGCCATCTAGCTACTAGCTATGCACCGGTAGGTCGGAGGTAAACTACTCACGCTTCATGGGAAGGGCAATAGGATTGATGTAGAAGCCCTCCATGATCAAATCCCCCTCCGACAGAGTACCGGAAAAGGCCTCCAGATGGGATCTCACGAGGTCAAAGACCTGCGGCGGTGGAAACGTATTTGTGTTTTGGAGTCTCCAACGATGGAGTCTCACTAGTTGGAACATACTTCACGCAACCTACTATTGATACGCTCTCCAACGTATCTATATTTTTTGATTGTGCCATGCTGTTATATTATCATTTTTGAATGTTTTACAATCATTTTATAGCAACTTTATATCATTTTTTGGGACTAACCTATTGACATAGTGCCAAGTGCTAGTTGCTGTTTTTTTGCTTGTTTTTCACTTCGCAGGAAATCAATACCAAATGGAGTCCAGACGGAGCGAAACTTTTCGGTGATTTTTCTGGACCAGAAGACACACGATAGGCCAAGAAAGTACATGATGTTGGGAAATGTAGCATGGAATTTGAAAAATTTCCTACGCACATGCAAGATCTATCTAGGAGATGCATAGCAACGAGAGGGGGGAGTGTGTCCACCTACTCTCATAGACCGAAAGCGGAAGCGCTTGTTAACGCGGTTGATGTAGTCGAACAACTTCTCGTTCCGACCGATCAAGTACCGAACGTACGTCACCTCCGAGTTCTACACACGTTCAGCTCGACGATGTCCCTCGAACTCTTGATCCAGCAAAGTATCAAGGGAGAGTTGCGTCAGCACGATGGCGTGGTGACGGTGATGGTGAAGTGATCCACGCAAGGCTTCGCCTAAGCACTATGTGAATATGACCGGAGGCATAAACTGTGGAGGGGGCGCCGCACACGGCTAGGAATAGTTGATGTGTGTTCTAGGCTCCCCCTCCCCACATATATAAAGGAGTGAGGGGGAGGGAGGCATCCCTAGGCGCACCCCAAGTAGGAGGAGTCCTACTTGGGCTCCTAGTAGGATTCGGCCTCCCACTTTCCTTTTACCAGAAGGGGGAGAAGGGAAGAGAGAGGGGGGAGAAGGAAAGAGGGAGGCGCCACCCCCTCCTCCTAATCCTATTCGGCCTCCTTCCTTGGGGGGCGCACCACCCCTTATGGACTGATGTGCTCCCCTCCTATGGCCCATATCTTCCCCTCGGGGGTTCCGGTAACCCCCCCCCCCCCGGTACTCCGATATGTACCTGATACATTCTGGGACACTCCCGGTGTCCGAATACTATCATCCAATATATCAATATTTACCTCTCGACCATTTCGAGACTCCTCATCATGTCCGTGATCTCATCTGGGCCTCCAAACAACATTCAGTCACCAAATCACATATCTCATATAATACAAATCGTCATCGAATGTTAAGCGTGCGGACCCTATGAGTTCAAGAACTATGTAAACATGACCGAGACACCTCTCCGGTCAGTAAACAACAGCGGGATCTGGATACTCATATTGGCTCCCACATATTCTGTGAAGATATTTATTGGTCAAACCGTTATGACAACATACGTTATTCCCTTTGTCATCGGTATGTTACTTGCCCAAGGTTCGATCGTTGGTATCTTCATACCTAGTTCAATCTCGTTACCGGCAAGTCTCTTTACTCGTTCCGTAATGCATCATCATGCAACTAACTCATTAGTCACATTGCTTTCAAGGCTTCTTATGATGTGCATTGCCGAGAGGGCCCGGAGATACCTCTTTGATACTCGGAGTGACAAATCCTAATCTTGATCTATGCCAACCCAACAAACACCTTCAGAGATACCTATAGAGAATTTATAATCACCCAGTTATGTTGTGACATTTGATAGCACATAAGGCATTCCTCTGGTATCCGGGAGTTGCATAATCTCGTAGTCGGAGGAATATGTATTTGACATGAAGAAAGCAGTAGCAATAAAACTGAACGATCATTATGCTAAGCTAACGGATGGGTCTTGTCCATCACATCATTCTCCTAATGATGTGATCACGTTCATCAAATGACAACACATGTCTATGGCTAGGAAACTTAACCATCTTTGTTCAACGAGCTAGTCAAGTAGAGGCATACTAGGGACACGGTGTTTTGTCTATGTATCCACACATGTATCAAGTTTCCGGTTAATACAATTCTAGCATGAATAATAAACATTTATCATGAATAAGGAAATATAAAATAACAACTTTATTATTGCCTCTAGGGCATATTTCCTTTGGTCTCCCACTTGCACTAGAGTCAATAATCTAGATTACATTGTAATGATTCTAACACCCATGGAGTCTTGGTGTTGATCATGTTTTGCTCATGGAAGAGGCTTAGTAAACGGGTCTGCCACATTCAGATCCGTATGTATTTTGCAAATCTCTATGTCTCCCTCCTTGACTAGATCACGGATGGAGTTAAAGCGTCTCTTGATGTGTTTGGTCTTTTTGTGAAATCTAGATTCCTTCGCCAAGGCAATTGCTCCAGTATTGTCACAAAAGATTTTCATAGGACCCGATGCACTAGGTATTACACCTAGGTCGGATATGAACTCCTTCATCCAGACTCCTTCATTTGCTGCTTCCGAAGCAGCTATGTACTCTGCTTCACACGTAGATCCCGCCACGACGCTCTAGTTGGAACTGCACCAACTGACAGCTAAACCATTCAATAAAAATATGTATCCGGTTTGTGACTTAGAGTCATCCAGATCAGTGTCAAAGCTAGCATCGACGTAACCATTTACGACGAGCTCTTTGTCACCTCCATAAATGAGAAACATATCCTTAGTCCTTTTCAGGTACTTCAGGATGTTCTTGACCGTTGTCCAGTGATCCACTCATGGATTACTTTGGTACCTCCCTGCTAAACTTATAGCAAGGCACACATCAGATCTGGTACATAGCATAGCATACATGATAGAACCTACAACAGAGGCATATGGAATGACTTTCATTTTCTCTCTATCTTCTGCAGTGGTCGGGCATTGAGTCTGACCCAACTTCACACCTTGTAACATGGGCAAGAACCCTTTCTTTGACTGACCCATTTTGAACTTGTGCTTTGTGAAAGTCCTATCAAGCATCTTGATCTATCTCTATAGATCTTGATGCCCAATATATAAGCAGCTTCACCGAGGTCTTTCATTAAAAACTTTTATTCAAGTATCCTTTTATGCTATCCAGAAATTCTATATCATTTCCAATCAACAATATGTCATCCACATATAGTATTAGAAATGCTATAGAGCTCACACTCACTTTCTTGTAGATACAGGCTTCTCCAAAAGTCTGTATAAACCCATATGCTTTGATCACCTCATCAAAGCGTATATTCCAACTCCGAGATGCTTGCACTAGTCCATAAATGGATCGCTGGAGCTTGCACACTTTGTTAGCATCTTTAGGATCGACAAAACCTTCTCGTTGCATCATATACAACTCTTTTTTAATAAATCCATTAAGGAATGCAGTTTTGACATCCATTTGCTAGATTTCATAGTTAGAAAATGTGGCAATTGCTAACATGATTCGGACGGACTTAAGCATCACTACGGGTGATAAAGTCTCATCGTAGTCAACTCCTTGAACTTGTCGAAAACCTTTTGCAAACAGTCGAGCATTATAGACAGTAACATTACCATCAGCGTCAATCTTCTTCTTGAAGATCCATTTATTCTCTCTGGGTCGCTAATCATCGGGCAAATCCACCAAAGTCCACACTTTATTCTCATACATGGATCCTATCTCAGATTTCATGGCCTCAAGCCATTTTTCAGAATCTGGGATCATCATAGCTTCTTCCTAGTTCGTAGGTTCGTCATGGTCTAGTAACATGACTTCCAGAACATGATTGTCATACCACTCTGGTGCAAATTGTGCTCTGGTTGACCTACGAAATTCAGTAGTAACTTGATCTGAAGTTTCATGATCATCATCATTAGCTTCCTCTCCAGTTGGTGTAGGCATCATGGGAACGGATTTCTCAGATGTGGTACTTTCCAAATTGAGAGAAGGTACAATTACCTCATCAAGTTCTACTTTCCTCCCACTCACTTCTTTCGAGAGAAACTCCTTCTCTAGAAAGGTTCCATTCTTGGCAACAAAGATCTTGCCTTCGGATCTGTGGTAGAAGGTGTACCCAATTGTTTCCTTAGGGTATCCTATGAAGATGCACTTCTCCGATTTGGGTTCGAGCTTATCAGGCTGAAGCCTTTTGACATAAGCATCACATCCCCAAACTTTGAAAACGACAGCTTAGGTTTATTGCCAAAACACAGTTCATACAGTGTCGTCTCAACGGATTTGATGGTGCCCTATTAAACGTGAATGCAACTGTCTCTAATGCATAACCCCAAAACGATAGTGGTAAATTGGTAAGAGACATCATAGATCGCACCATATCTAATAAAGTACGGTTACGACATTCGGACACACCATTACGCTGTGGTGTTCCAGGTGGCGTGAGTTGTGAAACTATTCCATATTGTTTTAAATGAAGGCCAAACTCGTAACTCAAATATTCACCTCCGCGAGCAGATCGAAAAAACTTTATTTTTTTGTTACGATGATTCTCCACTTCACTCTGAAATTCTTTGAACTTTTCAAATGTTTCAGACTTGTGTTTCATTAAGTAGATATAGCCATATCTGCTCAAATCATCTGTGAAGGTCAGAAAATAACGATACCCACCACAATCCTCAACACTCATCGGACCGCATACATCGGTGTGTATTATTTCCAATAAGTCATTGGCTCTTGTTCCATTGTTCCGGAGAAGGAAGTTTTAGTCATCTTGCCCATGAGGCATGGTTCTCAAGTATCAAATGATTCATAATCAAGTGATTCCAAAAGTCCATTTGCATGGAGTTTCTTCATGTGCTTTACACCAATATGACCTAAACGGCAGTGCCACAAATATGTTGCACTATCATTATCAACTTTGCATCTTTTGGCATCAATATTATGAATATGTGTATCACCATGATCGAGATTCAACAGAAATAGACCACTCTTCAAGGGTGCATGATCATAAAAGATAATTCTCATATAAATAGAACAACCATTATTCTCTGATTTAAATGAATAATTGTCTCGCACTAAACATGATCCAGATATAATGTTCATGCTCAACTCTAGCACCACATAACAATTATTCAGGTCTAAAACTAATCCCGAAGGTAGATGTAGAGGTAGCGAGCTGACGGCGATCACATCGACCTTGGAACCATTCCCGACGCGCATGGTCACCTTGTCCTTAGCCAATCTACGTAATCCATGTCCCTGTTTTGAGTTACAAATATGAGCAACCGAACCGGTGTCAAATACCTAGGCACTACTGCGAGAATTAGTAAGGTACACATCAATAACATGTATATCAGATATACCTTTGTTCACTTTGCCATCTTTCTTATCCGCCAAATACTTGGGGCAGTTCCGCTTCTAGTGACCAGTCCCTTTGTAGTAGAAGCACTCAGTTTCAAGCTTGGGTCTAGCTTTGGGCTTCTTCCCAGGAGTGGCAACTTGCTTGTCATTCTTCTTGAAGTTTCCCTTCTTTCCCTTGCCCTTTTTCTTGATACTAGTGGTCTTATTAACCATCAACACTTGATGCTCCTTCTTGATTTCTACCTCCGTAGTTTTGAGCATTGCGAAGAGCTTGGGAATAGTATTTTCCATCCCTTGCATATTATAGTTCATCATGAAGCCCTTATGCTTGGTGGCAGTGATTGAAGAACTCTATCAATGACACAATCATTTGGAAGGTTAACTCCCAGCTGAGTCAAGTGATTATGATATCTAGACATCCTGCGTATGTGTTCACTGACAGAACTGTTCTCCTCCATCCTGCAGCTATAGAAATTGTTGGAGACTTCATATCTCTCAACTCGGGCATTTTCTTGAAATATTAACTTCAACTCCTGGAACATCTCATATGGTCCATGACGTTCAAAACGTCTTTGAAGTCCCGATTCTAAGCCATAAAGCATGGCACACTGAACTATCGAGTAGTCATCAGATCGAGCTTGCCAGATGTTCATAACGTCAGCATTTGCTCCTGTAATAGGCCTTTCACCTAGCGCTGCATCAAGGACATAATTCTTCTGTGCAGCAATGAGGATAATCCTCAAGTTACGGACCCAGTCCGTGTAGTTGCTACCATCATCTTTCAACTTAGCTTTTGATGCCTGCTTGAACTACGTCGGTATTTTCCCAAAGAGGAAGGGATGATGTAGCACATCGATGGTAGGTATTTCCTTCAGTGATGAGACCAAGCTTATCGAACCAGTAGGAGAACCAAGCAACACAACGTAAACAGCCCCTGCACACAAATAACAAATACTCGCAACCCGACATATTAAAGGGGTTGT
Organism: Triticum aestivum; assembly: GCF_018294505.1. Taxonomy (NCBI): domain Eukaryota; kingdom Viridiplantae; phylum Streptophyta; class Magnoliopsida; order Poales; family Poaceae; genus Triticum; species Triticum aestivum. Next base: position 376,108,795 of record NC_057807.1, read on the forward strand.
CAATCCCTTTCGGGTAATGGTGCCAGAAATTGGCGAGATGACATGATAAAGTTGTGATAGATAGGGTAAATAGATCACAAAAAAATAAAGTGCACCAAGGTATTTTTGTATTTTTGGTTTAATAGAACTGAAAATAAAAGCAAAGGAAAACAGACTGCGAAGGCAAATATATTAAAGAAGAGACCCGGGGGCTGTAGGTTTCACTAGTGGCTTCTCTCGAGAAAAATAGCAAATGGTGGGAAACAATTACTGTTGGGAAATTGATAGAACTTCAGATAATCATGACGATATCTAGTCAGTGATCATTATATAGGCATCACGTCCAAGATTAGTAGACCGACTCCTGCCTGCATCATCTACTATTACTCACACATCAACCACTATCCAGCATGCATCTAGTGTATTAAGTTCATGCAAAAAACGGAGTAATGCAATAAGAACGATGACATGATGTAGACAAGATCTATTGATGTAGAAATAGACCCCGTCTTGTTATCCTTAATAGCAACGATACATACGTGTTATTTCCCCTTCTGTCACTGGGATTAAGCACCGTAAGATTGAACCCATCACAAAGCACCTCTTCCCATTGCAAGATAAATAGATCAAGTTGGCCAAACAAAACCCAAATATCGGAGAAGAAATATGAAGCTATAATCAATCATGCATATAAGAGATCGAAGAAGACTCAAATAACTTTCATGGATAAAAACATAGATCGGCTCATAAACTCAAAGTTCATCGGGTCCCAACAAATACACCACAAAAAGACATACATCATATAAATCTCCAAGAGACCATTGTATTGAGAATCAAGAGAGAGAGAGGAATCCATCTAGCTACTAGCTACGGACCCATAGGTCTACAAAGAACTACTCACGCATCATCGGAGAGGCACCAATGGACATGAGGAGCCCCTCTGAGATGGTGTCTAGATTGGATCTGGTGTTTCTGGAACTTGCAGTGGCTGGAATTGATTTTCATCGACTCCCTAGGGTTTCTGGAATATTGGGGTATTTATAGAGCAAAGAGGTGGTGTGGGAGGCCACCGAGGTGGGCACAACCAGGGCCGGCCCATAGATATATGGGGCCCAGGGGCAAGACAGCAATAAGGACCCCCTATTTACTAAAAGCTCAAAATATTTTATATTTCAAAAGCAAAGTAATATCCAGTACATAGCTTCTCAATTTGGACTCTAAAACTGATAGTACAATTTATTTATCGATCAAGTGAACTAATGAAATGATGTAGTTTGGCAAAAGCTAGCTTTCCACAATAGCTCGTATTCCTAAATTTGAATGGAGACTTCATTTCTCAGCTGGTTGTTCTTCAACACTTGCTATGGCCAATTGATTCTAGGGGATCTCTAGAAGAACTAAGGTCTGAAAAAATTGCCAAGTGATCCTTTTAGGGATTTTACCTCTTCATCTATTTGCTTTTTTCTCTTCCTTTTGTTACTACCAGATAAATACTTTCTAAAGGACATGTCAATAAACAAGAACAAGCAGCATAAAATGATTAAAAAAGGGAACAAAAGCACCTGAATGTGGATGTAGGTGGCCAAATCAGCAGATCCGCAGGTTGAAGTCAGCACGAACGAGAACACAACACCATGAACTGAATAATTTGCCCCCCTTCTCCAGTTCAGGAGCTCCCCTAATCTCCTGACTACCGAGCACTCACACTTAGATCCACTGAAGTCTGAAGAGTATAAAATAAGAAGAATAGATGTGGAGTCGTTAGAGGGCACATCTACTTAATTGAAAGGAGGAACATGATTATGGGGAGGAGGAAAAGAAGAACACGTACTGTCTCCAAGTCTCCAACATCTAGCTAACGGGGAACGGGCAGAACATAGAAGAAGGAAGGAGAGCCGGTTTGTGCCTTTAATCCCCATTAATGGCCAGCGGCGATCTAGGAATTGGAGACGCTCGGAACGGCGGCGATCTAGGAATCGGAGACGCTCGGGAATGGGGGCGCTGTTTTCGGAGTATGGGATTTGGGGTAGAGGAGTCGAGGAGCACGGGAAAGAGCGACGCTGAATGGGCCCTTTGTACTCTCGCTGTTTTTCTAGGCTTCCTAGTACTATAGAGGAAATAATACCTGGGCTTGGGCCCCTGCCTGCCGAGGGCCCAGGGCGGGCACCCCGTTTGCCCGGCCTATTGGTCGGCCCTGGGCACAACCCACCTGGGCGCACCTGGAGGCCCACGCGTGCCCTGGTGCCTGGTCCCCCCCTCGGGCTCCCTCTCCGGTACTCCTTCGGCCCACTGGATGTCTTCTGGTCCAAAAAAAATTCCACAAAATGTTTCGCTGCATTCGGACCCCATTTGGTATTGATTTCCTGCGATATAAAAAACAAGCAGAAAACAACAGCTGGCATTGGGCACTATGTCAATAGGCTAGTACCAAAACATGATATAAAATGACTATAAAATGATTGTAAAACATCCAAGAATGATAATATAATAGCATGGAACAATAAAAATTATAGATACGTTGGAGACGTATTAGCATCCCCAAGCTTAATTGTTGCTCGTCCTCGAGTAGGTAAATGATAAAAACAGAATTTTTGATGTGGAATGCTGCCTAACATGTTCATCACATATTCTTTTCTTTGTAGCATGGACATTTGGACTTTTATATGGTTCAAACAATAGTCTAGTTTTGACATGAAGACTTTAATACTCAAGCATATCAACAAGCAACCATGTATTTCAAAATATCAACACTAAGGCAACTTATCCCTAGCCCATTATGCTCAATCATTGATCCATTCATGAAACAAACTCGAATATTAGCTACACCCAATGCTCAAATACGATCATAGTGCCCCTTAGTTCGTGCTTTATAAGAGAAGATGGAGATTCAAGTTCAAAATAAAAATTGCATAAAGTAAAAGAAAGGCCCTTCGGCAAGGAAAGTAGGGATTTGTAGAGGTGCTAGAGCTCAAAGCGAAAATTGAGAGATAAAAACATTTTGGGAGGCTGTAGCGACCAGACCTCAAATGGTCAAGTCTCTGTGCATCAGTGACATCCCTGGATCGGTAATGCTGACACGCACAGTACTCGAGGATTTATAACAGAGTTTCAATCACACACTTATTACATCAAATGTCTCAAAAGAGAACTTATTACAATAATATGGCTTAAGGCCATCTAAATAAGATAACAGCGGAAGGCTTGAAAGATAAAGTGAGTCCATCAACTCCAACGGCATAGCTGAGTGAACGACAATGACCTAACGCATCTTACTCTTCGTTTGAAAAGTCTGCAACATGATATGTTGCAGCCCGAAATGGGAAAGCACATGGAATATGCTGGCAATGTAACACAAAAGAGCAATGAACAGAATAAATGCTATCACTATATGCATATATGGCTAGTGGAAAGCTCCATGATTAATGTTTTGCATAAAGCCAATTTTTCCCTACAACAAAGGAATATATTTTATTTAACTATCATGGTGGTTGTTAAACATTGAGAAGGTTCCTCCAACTCAATCTCAATTAAACAGTATCAATTACCCAACAAATTAATTTAGAGTGATGAGATCAACATGATAATCCAAGAACCACATACTCAAGATGTCCATAACTGGGGACACGGCTAACCATGATTAGTTTGTACAATCTGCAGAGGTTTGCACACTTTTCCCCACAAGACTCGATCTCCTCCATTGGATTTCTCGCACTACATGGTGTTTGAGAAACGGATGACCGAGACACAGTCTTTCAAAAACATTAACTCTTTACTCTGGATGGACAGTTACACCTACTTTCCCCTACATCTGCTAGCCCACAACTGAAAGAGGTCATGCAACCTACTCAACTATGCTAGAGCCCATAATAGGTTGTGGCTGCACACGGAAGTTTCTGGCATGAATAACCTTATGATCCATTTGAGCCTGGGTGGCGAACTATAGGATGATCACACGGGTACTCCGGGATATCCTAGGACAACACTGGATTCTCCAGGTGCCCACAACCAATCCACCCAGATGTGTATTTAAGTAGCCACCTTAAGTTAACCATAATTAACAACTCTCACATCTGTCATGGATACACTCAACCAATCCACGTCTACGAGCATAGCATAGCAATCTGATCATAACGTAGAAGTAACTCCCAAGGGTTTGATAATAAAAGGGCAATAGGTTCTACCTCATCATCTACTTCCCAAACCCGCATGTCAATCAAATCCTAATCATGCAATGTTTGAGGATTGGAACTAATGCATAAAAATTGGGTAATAAAAGATATGATCAAAGTGTCACTTGCCTTGCTGACGATCTGCAAACCCTAGAGACTCGTAGTAGCACGCTTCGCACTCCGGGAATTCTATCGCAAACAAACAGTAGCATACATAAGAACTCAAGCATAGATGCACGGGTCAAACTCAAATAATAAGATCCGATCTGAAAGTTCAACTGAAGAGCTTCGATTTGCAAAAATAATCAATCGAATCGGAGCTACAAAACTCAAACTACGGTCAAAAGAAGTTCGAAATCAAATCTGCTTGAAACCAAATTTTAATTTGTCGAAACCTTGTTCAAGTTGATTAAACGGAAAGAGGGGCTCGAGATGAAGATTTTGGCGTTGGTTTCACTGGATTCCGACTAACGGTTAAAAAGTTGCAAGGGTTTGAAGATCAGGGGCTAATCTACAATAAAAATAATCACGGATAGGTCCCTGGCAAAAAGAAAACAGAAAAAGAAAAATCTATTGGAGGAACGTCCGCTAATAGAGACAAAGGAACGAATTCGTTCGTTAAAACAAGCTAACGAACGAACGCTCACAAATTAGATCTAAACCGAAAAAAACCAATCTAGTCTAAAAAACGATCTAGGTTTTTTTAAGAAACAAATGGTTTTACCTAAACCGAGCAAAAAACTGGCGGCGGCGACGGTTAACTCCGGCGGGGCTCCAACGGGGCGGGCGTTGGCGGGCGGCGGTGTGTGGCGGCGGCGCGGGCTGGCGGCGTCGGCAGGCGTGCAGCAGCGGCGTGGGTGGTGTGCAGCGGCAGCGGCGCGAGGTGGCGGCGGCTAGGGTTTGGCGGGGCGAGCGGCTTAGGCTGGCGGCGGTCGGGCCTTGCCCTTTAAAGGGCCGGCCGGGAGGAGTCCGACTCGGGTACGGCCCGGAGTCGGTTCGTACTTTTTTTAAACGGACGGAGTAAATAAATAAAAAGAAATACTAAACGAAGTCCAAAAATCCCGAAATAAATTTTTATGGTCCTCTAATAATATTTCAGAAAGTGAACATTTATTTGGACTAAGAATGCAATTTCGAAAAATGCATATTTTTCTAATTCAAATAAAGTAGCAATAAAAATCCAATTAAAATATTTATTTGATTATAACATTTTTCCTTCAATATTTCTTTTATTTTGGAGAAGTCATTTTATCCCCTCTCTTTTATTTTAATAGTGGAAATATTTAGAGAGAAAAAACATTAAAACCAAAATGATCCCCTTTTTTCAAATTTGAGAAATTCAAATATGAAAATAAATGAAATCCTCAACTCTCTCCGTAGGTCCTTGAGTTGCTAAGAATTTCTAGGATCAAACCAAAACGCAATTAAAATATGATATGCATATGATGCCCTATGTATAACATTCCAAATTGAAAATTTGGGATGTTACAAACTTGCCCCCCTTAAGATGAATCTCGCCCTCGAGATTCGGGTTGGCTATAAAATAGGTGTGAGTGGTCCTTCCGTAGATCTTCCTCTCGTTCCCAGGTGGCTTCATCCTCGGTATGGTGGCTTCACCGAACTTTGCAAAACTTGATAACCTTGCTGCGTGTGACTCGGCTGGCAAACTCAAGAATCTTCACTGGTTTCTCCTCGTAGGTCAAATCACTATCCAGCTGAATTGCTTCAAGTGGCACTATGTCTCTCAGAGGAATATCGGCCATCTCTGTGTGGCACTTCTTTAACCGGGAGACGTGAAACACATCGTGAACTCCTGACAATCCTTCTAGCAATTCCAGCTTGTAAGCAACTTCTCCCATACGCTCCAAAACTTTGTATGGTCCAACAAAACATGGTGCAAGCTTTCCCTTAACTCCAAAACGCTTAACTCCTCGAAGTGGTGACACACAAAGGTATACTCTATCTCCGACTTCGTAAACTGTCTCCTTGCGTTTAGAATCCGCATAACTCTTCTGCATGGACTGGGCTACCTTGAGTCTGTCGCGAATCAACTTAACCTTCTCTTCAGAGTCTTTGATTAAGTCTGGTCCGAACAACTGTCGATCTCCAACTTCATCCCACAATAACAGTGTCCTGCACCTCCTTCCGTACAAAGCTTCGAAAGGGGCCATCTTCAAACTGGCTTGATAATTGTTGTGATAAGAGAACCCTGCATATGGCAAGTTGTCGTCCCAACTAGATCCATAATCTAGCGCACAAGCTCTCAACATGTCCTCTAGAATCTGATTGACTCTCTCGGTCTATCCATCTGTCTGTGGATGAAAGGCTGTACTGAACTCTAGCCTAGTACCCAAGGTCTCATGCAACTGATTCCAGAACTTTGAGGTAAACTGGGTTCCTCTATCCGATATGATGGTCCTCGGAACTCTGTGCAGACATACGATCCTGGTCATGTATATCTTTGCCAACTTAGCACTCGTATAGGTGGTCTTCACTGGGATGAAATTAGCTACTTTCGTCAAACGATCGACTAGAACCCAGATAGAGTCACAACCTAAACGAGTCCTGGGCAATCCAGTGATAAAATCCATGCCATGCTTATCCCACTTCCATTCGGGTATCGACAATGGCTATAGCAATCCAATTGGCTTCTGATGCTCCGCCTTAACTCTCTGACATACATCACATACTGCTACATACTCGGCAATATCCTTCTTCATTTCTGTCCACCATAAACTTTCCTTCAAATCCAGATACATCTTAGTGTTTCCTGGGTGAATTGAATACGACGAATCATGGGTCTCCTTAAAATCAACTTCCTGATCTTGGGGTCATTAGGCACATATACGCGATCCTCAAACCACAAAGTATCGTGCTCATCCTCACGAAATCCTTTAGCCTTTCCTTTGCTCATCCTTTCCTTTATCTTGGCAATCTCCTTGTCAGTCTTCTGGGCTTCTCTAATCTTACCCATCAACATAGATTGAATTTCCAATGCTTCTACATAACCTCTCGAAACTATTTCTGAACATAGCTCGTGAAGATCTTCTGCTAACTCCTTGGGTAATCCTCCGGTCATGACTGTATTAACATAACTCTTGCGACTCAATGCATCGGCTACTACATTATCCTTTCCGGGATGATAGTGCAATTTCATATCATAATCCTTAGTGAGCTCCAACCATCTCCTTTGCCTGAGATTCAACTCCTTCTGAGTGAAGATATATTTCAAACTCTTATGATCCGTGTATACCTCACAGTGGTTTCCAATGAGAAAATGTCTCCATGTCTTCAGCGCATGCACTACGGCTGCTAACTCCAAATCATGTGTAGCGTAATTCAGCTCATGGGGTTTAAGATGTCATGAGGCATATGCAACAACTCTTCCTTCCTTCATAAGCACTGCTCCAAGTCCTCGATGTGAAGCATCGCAATATACTTGATAATCCTTTCATTGGTCTGGAAGAATCAGCATTGGGGCTGTAACCAAATGTTTCTTCAACTCCTGAAAACTGGCTTCACACCCCTCAATCCATGTAAACTTGGTGTCCTTCTTCAATAGCTCGGTTATGGGCTTTGAAATCCTGGAGAAATTCTCAATGAACCTCCGATAATATCCTGCGAGTCCGGGAAAACTCCTGATCTCTCCAACCAATGTGGGTGCCACCCATTTAGTCACATAAACAACCTTGGTGGGGTCTACTGCTATTCCTTCTTCGGATATAACATGTTCGAGAAATCCAACTTCCTTCAACCAAGACTCACACTTGCTGAACTTGGCATACAACTGATGTTCACTGAGCTTCTCAAGAACCAAACGTAAATGTTCTTGTGCTCCTCCTCATTCTTCGAGTAGACCAATATATCATCAATGAACACCACAACAAACTTATCCAAAAACTCCATAAACACTTTGTTCATCATGTTCATGAAATAGGCAGGCGCGTTAGTTAGACCGAATGACATAACGATATACTCGTATAGCCCGTACCTTGTGGTAAAAGCTGTCTTTGGTATATCCTGCTCCCGGATCTTCAGCTGATGGTATCCTAATCGCAGGTCGATCTTCAAAAATACTTTAGCTCCTTGCAACTAGTCAAACAAATCATTGATCATCGCCAGTGGGTACTTGTTCTTGATCGTCACTTCATTCAACGCACAATAATCAACAACTATCATTAATGATCCATCCTTCTTCTCCACTAGAAGTACTGGGGCTCCCCAAGGTGATGAACTAGGTCGTATGTAACATTTATCCAGTAACTCCTTAATCTGCTTCTTGATTTCCTCCAAATCCTTTGTGGGCATCTGATACGGTCTATTTGATATTGGCCCGGTTCCTGGCAAAAGCTCAATCAAAAAATGAATGTCTCTATCCGGTGGCATGCTTGGTAACTCCTTCAAAAATACGTCGGGGTAATCCTTCACTACTGGTACTTCCTCCTGTACAACTCCTGATAAGGAATTCACTTGAGTCCCCTTTGGCACATGCCGGGATACATACTTGATCCTTCTTCCTTCTGGGGTGGTGAGCATAATTGACTTACTGGCACAATCGATCCCCTATACACTGATAACCAATCTATACCCAATATCACATCCAACCCTTGCGACTCAAGAATTGTCAGATCTAAGGGGAAAACATGCCTACCTATGGTCAATGGCATCTGAAAACATCCTTGGCTTGCCATATGCTCCGCTCCTGACGAGCTTACTAACATAGGTGTCCTAAGAACATTGGTGGGCAACTGATACTTATCCACAAATCCCCTTGATATGTATGAATGCGATGCACCAGTATCAAAAAGAACGATTGCAGTAAATGACTTAACCAAAAACTTACCTATAACTGCATCTGGCTGCTCTTCAACCTCCTCTACGCTAACGTGGTTCACTTGTCCCCTGTTGAAAGGGTTGGGCTTCTTCCCAGAGCTTCCATTGCCATTTCCATTCTTTGCTTCAGAACACTCGGTGGCGTAGTGTCCATTCTTCCCGCACTTGAAACAAGTAATGTGGCTTAGATCTTTCTCGGCAGGTGTTGCTGGGTTGCAACGGTTTTCGCTGTTGCTTCCTCCATTCCCATTCCCATTCTTGGGGCCACTATGGTTATGCGAACTTCCTCCATTGGTAGTGTGGCCTCCATGGTTATGGTGAATGTGTCCTCCCGAGTTCGGGGTAAAACAAGGTCTCTGCTGAGCTCCTGAATTGTACTTCCCTTGTCCATACTTCCTCTTGCGGCTCTCTATCTGATGCTTCTTCCCTTCAATCATAAGAGCTCTATCTACCAACTCCTGGTAGTTGTTGAATGTTGCCACCATCAACTGCATGCTCAGCTCATCATTCAGTCCTTCCAGAAACTTCTCTTGCTTAGCGGCATCTGTAGCTATGTCATCACGGGCATAGCGTGCTAACTTACTAAACTCATCCATATACTGACCCACTATGAGTCCTCCTTGGCACAAGTTGTGAAACTCGCGCTTCTTCATGTTCATAGCTCTTGCTGAAACATGGGCAGTGCGAAAAGCATGCTGAAACTGATCCCATGTAATAGTGTCAATGGGGTAAGTGGCTGTGAAATCCTCCCACCATGATGTTGCGGGTCCATCAAGCTGATGTGCGGCAAAATGCACTCTCTCCGCATCTATGCATCCTGAAGTGGTCAGCTCCCTTCCAATCTTGCAGAGCCAATCATCTGCAACAATCAGCTTGGTGCTACTAGAGAACACCGGCGGATTCAGCCTTAGGAAACGGGCTAAGTGATCAACAGGTGGTGGTGGTGGTGGGTTTTTGTTGTTGTTGCCTTGGTTCTGGTTCTGAACTAATAGCTGCATCAAGGTATTCTACTGCTGGATCAACCGAGTGAGCTCAGGTGGGAAAGCAAATCCATTGTCACGTCTCGGAGGCATCTAATGGGTTTAGAAAAGGTGAGAAAACAGAATAGAATGAGGTCTAAAGGGAAAACACTACCCATTTGCTCATGAGACAAACACATTCATATCACACCAATCAATTCAAACAAGGGCATACAATCGATCTAACTACCGTTGCAAAAGTGCTCGGACTAATACTATATACATGGGGGAATACTACTAATAATATGGTGGTCGACTAGAAGTTTTGATCGGTGGAAGACTCCATGATATCCGCTCCAGCTTCGTCTTTGTAATCATCATCACTACTGTCGGGGTCAGAATCGGTGTCGTCAATGATGATGTAGTCCTCAGAACAAATGTCCTTGGAATGGTAGTCATCTCCTCTTGGCGCGGGGTCTCCCATGAACAATCCTAGCTTCCTCGTCAGGTAGTCATTCTTCTCCACTAGTATTGCCATTTCCTCCTCATATCCGTCGCGTGTAGACTTGAGTTCCTCTTCTAGCTCCATGTTCCTGGTCATCACTTTCTTCAGATCTATCATGCTGGCGCACATCTGATTCTCCTGGCGATGAATGTGCTGGTTTAACTCCTGGATAAAAGCTGCAATGGACCTGTCCCTCCTGGTGCTGATCATCTCCCATTGCTCATCTCAGCACCCACATATCTGGTAGATAGTGTCCTTAAGATCCTTGTGATAAACTTCGGTGATGCGTCCCATGGCGATGTGGGCTGCCATGCTCTTCCCTAGACTCTAGGTTGGTGCATCAAAGGAAAACTCTATGGGCTCAGTAACTGGCATGAATGTCCTCCCTGGAACTTGAACTCGAATCATCCAACGCTCCTCTTCTGGTAAAGTGGCGATGTAGGTCCCGGTGAAGCTTGGTATTCCGATGTTCAGGTACCTAGTGACTTCCTTCAAGTGTCGCCCAAAAGGTGTGTCTTCATCTGGTTGTGTAAACTTGTTCCTTGAGTCTGCCATCCTCTGGAGTGGAAAAGGGAGAGGAGTCAGAAATGAGTAGAGAAGAGTGACCTATGGTTTAACTTAGTGGTTGTGTCCTCCAATTAGCATGTGCTCTGATACCATCTTGTAGCGACCATACCTCAAATGGCCAAGTCTCTGTGCATCAGTTTCATCCCTGGTTCGGTAATGCTGACACGCACAGTACTCGAGGATTTATAATAGAGTTTCAATCACACACTTATTACATCGAATGTCTCAAAAGAGAACTATTACAATAATATGGCTTAAGGCCATCTAAATAAGATAACAATAGAAGGCTTGAAAGATAAAGTGAGTCCATCAACTCCAATGGCATAGCTGAGTGAACGACAACAACCTAGCACATCTTACTCTTCGTCTGAAAAGTCTACAACATGATATGTTGCAGCCCGAAACGGGAAAGCACATGGAATATGCTGGCAATCTAACACAAAATAGTAATGAACGGAATAAATGCTATCACTACATGCATATATGGCTGGTGGAAAGCTCCATGGTTAATGTTTTGCATAAAGCCAATTTTTTCCTACAACAAAGTAATATATTTTATTGAACTATCATGGTGGTTGTTAAACATTGAGAAGGTTCCTCCAACTCAATCCCAATTAAACAGTATCAATTCCCCAACAAATTAAGTTAGAGTGATGAGATCAACATGATAATCCAAGAACCACATACTCAAGATGTCTATAACCGGGGACACGGCTAACCATGATTAGTTTGTACACTCTGCAGAGGTTTGCGCACTTTTCCCCACAGGACTCGATCTCCTGCATTGGATTTCTCGCACTACATGGTGTTTGAGAACGGATGACCGAGACACAGTCTTTTAGAAACATTAACTCTTTACTCTGGATGGACAGTTACACCTACTTTCCCCTACATCTGCTAGCCCACCACTGAAAGAGGTCGTGCAACCTACTCAACTATGCTAGAGCACATAATAGCTTGTGGCTGCACACGTAAGTTTCTAGCATGAATAATCTGATGATCCCTTTGAGCCTGGGTGGCGAACTATAGGATGATCACACAGGTACTCTGGGATATCCTAGGACAACACTCAATTCTCTAGGTGCCCACAACCAATCCACCCAAATGTGTATTTAAGTAGCCACCTTAAGTTAACCATAATTAACAACTCTCACATCTGTCATGGATACACTCAACCAATCCATGTCTACGAGCATAGCATAACAATCTGATCATAACGTAGAAGTAACTCCCAAGGATTTGATAATAAAAGGGCAATAGGTTCTACCTCATCATCTACTTCACAAACCCACATGTTAATCAAATCCTAATCATGCAATGTTTGAGGGTTGGAACTAATGCATAAAAACTGGTAATAAAAGATATGATCAAAGTGTCACTTGCCTTACTGACGATCTGCAAACCCTAGAGACTTGTAGTAGCACGCTTCGCACTCCGGGAATTCTATCACAAACAAACAATAGCATACATAAGCACTCAAAGCATAGATACACGGGCAAAACTCAAATAAGAAGATCCAATCTGAAAGTTCAACTGAAGAGCTTCGATTTGCAAAAATAATCAATCGAATCGGAGCTATGAAACTCAAACTACGGTCAAAAGAAGTTCGAAATCAAATCTGCTTGAAACCAAATTTTAATTTGTCAAAACCTTGTTCAAGTTGATTAATCGGAAAGAGGGGCTCGAGATGAAGATTTTGGCGTTGGTTTCACTGGATTCCGACTAACGGTTAAAAAGGTGCGAGGGTTTGAAGATCAGGGACTAATCCGCGATAAAAATAATCACGGATAGGTCCCTGGCGAAAAGAAAACAGAAAAAGAAAAATCTTTCAGACGAACATCCGCTAACAAAGACAAACGAACGAATTCGTTCATTAAAACGAGCTAACGAACGAACATTCCCAAATTTGATCTAAACCAGAAAAAACGATCTAGTCTAAAAAATGATCTAGGTTTTTTTTAAACAAACGGTTTTACCTAAACCGCGTGAAAAACCGGCAGCGGGGCGGCTAACTCCGGCGGGTCTGGAGTCGGCTTGTGGCGGCGGCGCGGGGCGGCGGCGCGGGTGGTGTGCGGCGGCGGCAGCGCAAGGTGGCGATGACGTCACGGCGCGAGGTGGCGGCGGCTAGGGTTTGGCGGGGAGGGCGGCTGGGGCTGGCGGCGGTCGGGCCTCGCCCTTTAAAGGGCCGTCCGGGAAGATTTCGACTCGGGTACGGCCCGGAGTCGGTTCGTACTTTTTTTAAATGGACGGAGTAAATAAATAAAAAGAAATACTAAACAAAGTCCAAAAATACCTAAATAAATTTTCGCGGCCCTCTAATAATATTTTGGACAAAGTGAACATTTATTTGGACTAAGAATGCAATTTTTCAAAAATGCATATTTTTCTAATTCAAATAAAATATCAATAAAAATCCAATTAAAATATTTATTTGATTTTAACATTTTTCCTCCAATATTTCTTTTATTTTGGAGAAGTCATTTTATCCCCTCTCTTTTATTTTAATAGTGAAAATATTCGGAGAGAAAAAAGCATTAAAACCAAAATGATCCCCTTTTTTTAAATTTGAGAAAATTCAAATATGAAAATAAATGAAATCCCCAACTCTCTTCGTAGGTCCTTGAGTTGCTAAGAATTTCTAGGATCTAACCAAAATGCAATTAAAATATGATATGCATATGATGACCTATGTATAACATTCAAAATTGAAAATTTGGGATGTTACAGAGGCATACTTTTACCACCAACGAAAACGACTTAGAGTTCTCAATACTTTCCATGCTAGATACATCATAGGCGGTTCCAAAACAGAAAATAAAGTTTATTCATTTTTCCACCATACTTTCACTTTCCATGGCTAACGGTATCCACGGGTGCCCTACATAACAACACTTTCCAAGGAATTTATTATTTTACAACATAAAGTAAATTCATTTTTCATTTCAGGACTGGGCATCCCTAATACCCTTGCCATACTCTCATGCAATGACAAGTGAATAAACACTCATCGTGAGAACAACACATCTAGCATGGAAAACATCGGCCGCCCTTCACCGCCTCGCGAGCGGTACAAGAACACAAAAGACAAATTTATTTTGAAAATTAGAGATGGCACATGCAAATTTTCTTAGAACGGCACTGAAATACCACATACAGGTAGGTATAGTGGACTCATATGGCAAAACTGGTTTATAGGGGTTGGGATCCATAAGTAGTGATCATACTTAGTGCAAAATGAAGGCTAGCAAAAAGATTGAGAAGCACCCAACCAAGAAACAAAAAAAAATCTCGTACCCGAGCATTATGCATAAGTAACACCGAATAATGCACCACAAGTAGGATGTAAATTTCATTGCATAACTATTAACGTTTGTGCTTGCATAGGTAATCACAAACCTTAACACCAATATTCTTACTAAAGCATAATTACTCATCAACATGACTCACATATCACATCATCATATCTCCAAAGTGCATAAACACGCATGCCCGCCGCGTGGTCACCATGTGACCTTGGCGTTGACATGCGTTCTGGCAGGCCTAGGCATGTCTAGTGGGTTGGGCACTCCCCAGGTAGGCGCTAGGAAGAAAATGACAAAAGAAGAATCTCACGAGGCGATCGAACTATGCTCAAACATGAATTAGCAGCCAAGTGTTTGATTAGCGGTACGGGAAATGCACATGGCCAATGGACATGAGTTTTGGCTGAGGATGATCATCTACTAAGAAGACTGTCTTCACAAATTTTCAGCTCAAAAGGAGGATCCTAGGTGGTACTTGCTTTGCAAAGTACCGCACTGGACAAAAATATGAATGTTGAAGCTGGGCTCAAAATAATGAATTGGATTGCTCTGAAATTTGGTGGAGGATGGTTATTTGGGCATTGGAAAGAACTGTAGAAAGTGGATACCATTTGGACATGCCAAAGTGGTACTTCCTTCACAATGCTCTTCTCTGGACAGAAACTTGGGAAAATTAGTGAGAGACATTGGATAAATGAAATGAGCTCAAATTTGGTGTAGATAAGTTATATAGGTATGGTCATGCCCTGGTAGATTTTCAGATCATTTGGGTAAGCCTAGCTAGTACTTACTTCACAAAGCTTCACTCTAGATAGAATCTTTGGAAATTTTCTGAGGATGATTTACCAGGAAAATGGAGCTTAATATTATCATGTGGCAATGATTTGGGTATGGAAGAGTGCCCAAAAAGTTTGACGGTAATAGGAGGGGTCTAGATAACACTTGCTTTGCAATGTGCCAATCTGGTCATAAAATAAAAATTGAACCTGGGCTCACATAGATGATTTGGCCGAGCTGCAATTTGGAGGAGGGTGATAGTTTGGGCATATGAAGGAACTGTACAAATTTCATGTCATTTGGATATATAAAAATGGTACTTCCTTCACAATGCTTCTAGGTGGACAAAAACTTTGGAAATTAGCCGAGGAAGATTTACTAGGCAAATGGAGCTAAATTTTGTCATGAGGCAATGATTTGGATAGGAATGAGTGCCCAAAACTTTTAAGGGCAATCAAGAATATATAAATAGCACTTCCTTCACAAAGTGTTGTTCCGAACAGAATAGGAAAATGAATATTGTAGAATTATTTTTGAACTAGGCAAGGAAGGTTTTTTTTACATATTTGACGAAGATATGACCCAAAGAATTTGTGAGATTTTTTTGGGAATTTTGGGAATGACAAAAATATAGGTTGCTTCACAACCTAGGGCAAAAATTGACACATGGACATGACACATAGGAAAAAACTGATGAGGTGGCGCCTAGTCATAGCAGTCCTCCACAATTTACAAGATTATGACCATCTATATTGGTCGTGATAAGCTAGAAATAAGGTAGCAGACCAGTGCTGTCTGCTTTATGACCATTTCGTGTAAGGAAATTACGACCTTTCTGACCAAAATGGTCGTTATAGTTTAGGGTTTGGAGCCCCCCGAACAACTTTTTACCAATTGGTCTCAAATGGTCGTAGATTTATGACCAATTCTTCCAGGGTCACTGACAGAAGGTCACAAGTTGACATATTTCTTGTAGTGTAAGAACCAAGTTTATTTTGTCCAATGATCTTCATGGAAGTTTTTATTATATCTTCCTTGGATATCTATCACTTTGGGACTATTTTCATATGTTGCTTTTAATAAGCTCAAACAAATTTAAGTGAAAACATGAGCATAATATTTCTTTCTCTCAAAATAATCTAAGTGAAGAAAGAGAGAATTTCTTAAAAAAATACTAACTCCCAAATAAATCTAAGTGAAGCACGGGAGCATTTCTTCAAAAATAACAAAGCACACCATGCTCAAAAACATATAAGTGAAGCACTAGAGCAATTCCAAGGCTCTAAAAATTTAAGTGAAGCATTGGAGAAACCATATCAAAATTTTTGGCACTCTCAAAAAGGTGTGTCCAGCAAGGATTCATGACTTAAAACACAAAGAAAAACAAGCAAAGACTCATATCACACAAGACGCTCCAAGCAAAACTCATAATATGTGATGAATAAAAATATAGTTCCAAGTAAAATACCGATGGTTGTTAGAAGAAAGAGGGGATGCCACTTGGGGGCATCCCCAAGCTTAGTTGCTTGCTACTTCTTGAATATTATCTTGGGGTACCTCGGGCATCCCCAAGCTTAGCCTTTTGCTAATCCTTATTCCTTCATCCATCGTAAGATCACCCAAAACTTGAAAACTTCAATCACACAAAACTCAATAAAACATTCGTGAGATCCATTACTATAAGAAAGCAAACCACTACTATAAGTATTGTTGCAAACCCATTCATATTTTATTTTTGCATTATATGTACTGTATTCTAACTTTTATATGGTGAAAACTCTTCAAAGAAAACCATAGAATCATCAAACAAGCACACAACGCAAACAAAATAGAATCTGTCAAAAACAGAACAATCTGTAGCAATCTGACTACTTCACATACTTATGTAACTCCAATTTTTTTGAAAAATAGGAAGACCTGAATAATTTGTTTATTAATCTTCTGAAAAAAGTCAAATCAAAATCATTCTTCTCAAAAAAATGAAAAATAATTTCTTGAGCGCAAAAGTTTCTGTTTTTCAGCAAGATCAAATCGACTCTCATCCAAATCATCCCAAAGGCATTGCTTGGCACAAACACTAACTTAAACCACTAAAACACATCTAATAAGAGGCATAATTGGGTATTTTATTGAAAATAGCAAGAAAACCAAAAAGCAAAAAGATACAAGTTGGGTTGCCTCCCAATGAGCGCTATCATTTTACGCCTCTAGCTAGGCATAACGTGTAGGATCTAAGTTTTGTCATTTTAAGTTCTAGATCCATATGATGCCCTCATGATCAATTCATATGGTGGCCTAATTATTGTTCTAGGGAAGTGTTCCATACCCTTCCTTAGTGGAAATTGAAATTTAATATTACCTTCTTTCATATCAATCACGACACCAATTGTACGTAAAAACGGTCTACAAAGCATAATTGGACAAGAAGGATTGCAATCAATATCAAGAACAATAAAATCTATGAGCACATAATTCCTATTTCCAATAATAAGAACATCATTAATTCTTCCCATAGGCTTTTTAATAGTAGAATCCGCCAAGTGCAAATTTAAAGAGCATTCTTCAATATCGGTAAGACCAAGCACATCACATAAAGACTTCAGAATTGTAGAAACACTAGCACCCAAGTCACATAAAGCAAAACACTCATAATTTTTAATCTTGACTTTGATGGTAGGTTCCCATTCATCATGTAATTTTCTAGGAATTGAAACTTCTAATTCCAACTTTTCTTCAAAAGCTTTCATCATAGCATCAACAATATGTTTAGTAAAAGCTTTATTTGTTCATAAGCATGGGGCGAATTATCATGGATTGCAACAAAGAAATACAATCAACCAAGGAGAAACTATCATAATTAAAGTCTTTGTAATCTAAAATAGTGGGCACATCACTAGTTAAAGTCTTGACCTCTTTAAACCCAATTTTTGTCGGTGTTCTGGGAACGGGGGTCCCCAGACTTGCCTGCCTGCGGCCTGCGGCGTGGCTCAAGGGGCGGCCCAGCGTGGCCCATCTTCATCAGCACGAGCTCAAGACCCTCGCGAGGGGCCAAGCCTTGCGGGGCGGATGACAGGAGGCTTCCTCAGGCACGGCCTCGTCAGGTTGGCTCGCGAGGAGGCAGAGAGATCAAGGCGGGGTACCTCACGAGGTGCCCATGACGCAAGCCATGACGACTAAGGGCGCCAGGCGGGCGCCAGCCCGCGCAGTGTCCTTCTTTCCTCTTTGGTGCAAAGGGAGCAAGCAGGCGAGAGCATCAAGCAAAGGCATCCATTTTGGTGCAACAAGACCAAGACCAGCAGAACGACAGGATGGAGGTCATCGTGGAGCCCAAGCCGGCGTCACCACCAGAGCCTTTGGCAGGCGAGGACCAACTTTAGTCAGGATAAGTGTACTAGATGTTCCCCTTCAAAATGGCCAATTGTTGGTGCCCTTCCCGCTCAATATTTGGGAGGAGGCCCAGGGCCTTTGCCTATAAATAGGACTAGCCACCACAAGGTGGGAGGGGGGGAGAGATCTCAATGGACCGATCGATCGAGAGAGCGACGGAACTCCCCCTAGTAGTTCATCGCACCAGCCAAGAATAGACCCTCGCGAGTCTGTTCTCCCTTGTATGGTTCATCACCAGCCCAAGAGGCAATCCACCACACCACACACTGGAGTAGGGTATTATACCATAATGGTGGCCTGAACCAGTATAAACTCTGTGTCTCTTGTGTTGTTCCTTTGATTGCTTAGATCATAGCGAGGCGGTGAGGTGCAGGTAGGCAGAGGGCGAAATCTCCGCGCGGACCCCAGAGTTTGAACCTAGAGGGTCTGCCGGAACCAGAAATCTGACATTTGGCGCGCCGGGTAGGGGTGCGCCAGAATTCGCCTTCCGCCGCCCCGTTCTTCACCGACCATCGCGTCCATGTCAGATGCTCGCCGGGCCCGCGCCGAGCGCCGAGCCGCTCTCGCTTCCTGCGTCGCCCAGATGGTCCCCGTTGGCGGCCACCCCCGCCGTTCCCCGTCGCCTACCGTTAACGCCGCCACCGGCCCGGCGGGGAACGAGCAGCAAGCATCGTCCCAACATCCATCCATGAGGCGAGACGGCCACACTGCTACTCCCTCGCTCGCCCCGGCTAGTTCTTCATCCCGCGCACCCCACGCGGCCATGGAGGCTCGAGCTGCGCTCATCGCGGCGAACGAGCTCCTGCACTACCGCCCAGTCGACAACGTATACGAAGAGTGGCTCGACCGCGTCGCTGAGCTCGTCCGCGCCGCAGGGGGCTCCCCCGCGCCGTCCTTCTCACTGCACCGCGCCCCGCCCTGCGCGGGCAATGAAGCTCCGGGGGCGCCTCATCCACCTCCTCCTCTAGAAGGCGCCCTGGCCCCAAGGTGCGTGCCCCCTGGACGGAACCCACCCCGTCCGGCGCGAGCGCAGCAAGAGCGGAGCTGCCAAGAGGTTCCTCGCCCCCAAGAAGTTGCCCGAGTGCTCCCTGCTCCGGTCCGTCACGACCACGCTCCTGTCCCCGCGCGCCAAGACCCCGCTCAGCTCCCAGCTATAGCGCATGGGGGCCCGCAAGACCAAGCTCCTCGTCACCAGAGGCCTCCCGTGGCCATGGCAGGGTGTCGCGCCTTCACCACCGGGCCGCGTAGCGTTGTGTGGCCCTGCAAGTTCAAGCCAGACCTACCTCCTCAGTACGACGGCACGGCCGTCCCTGCGGAGTTCCTCTAGCTCTACGAGCTGGGCATCGAAGCCGCCAACGGGGACGAGAAGGTCATGGCGAATTGGTTTCCCGTGGCACTCAAGGACGGGGCCCGCACCTGGCTCCTGAACCTGGCGCCAGGCATGATCTCCTCCTGGGACGAGATGCACACCCGTTTCATCGCCAACTTCCATGGTACTCGGGACCGGCCACCTGCCGTGAGCGACATGCACCGCATCAAGCATCAACCAGGGGAGACCCTGCAGAAGTACATCCAGCGCTTCAACAACGCACGTCTCAAGATTCCCAAGGTGACCGAGGAGGCCATCATCTCAGCCTTCTCCGATGGCGTGCGCGACGTCAAGATGAAGGAGGAGCTGGCGATGCATGAAGATCTGTGCACTTCCTTGGAGCTGTTCAACTTGGCAACCAAGTGCGCCAGGGCTGAGGAAGGGCGCCTTTCCCTCCTCGAGCTGCCAACCGCCGACCCAGAAGAGAAGAAATCCAAGGCCAAGGACGTGAAGCGCAAGGGGGCTGCCGTGCTCGCGGCAGAACCAGACACCAAGCGAGACAGAGATCAGCCCGAGTCTTTCAAGGGCAGCCGGTACTGTGTGTACCACGACCTCCACACCCACAACACCAATGAATGCCAAGAGCTTCGAGCCGTGCGAGAAGGAAGGGTCGGCCGATGCCATGACCGCAACGATCATGGCTATGGCCGAGGAGGAGGAAGGAACACAGGACGCTGCGAAGACCGCGGCCCTCGCCAAGGGTGGCGCGACCGACCTCGCGAGGATCGCTGGCAGAATCAGCCTCGCGAGGGAGACTGGAGGGATCGGCCTCGCAAGGATCGCCCGCAAGGAAACGCAGGCCTCCCTCCACTACCGCCGCAACCAAGGATAAATGAGGACCATCATCAGGACGAGGGGGCTGGGGGTTCCAGGAGCCGCACGCAATCGCCTGGATCCTAGGTGGAGCTCAAGCCCCAGCCTCTCAACGCATCTTCAAGCAGTTCGCCCGCGAAGTGAATGCAGTCCTTCCTAAGCTTGAAGCCACGCGCCCCCTCAGGTGGTCGGCGTGCGCAATCACGTTCAGCTCAGCGGATCAGCTCAAGTGCGCGGGTATAGCCGGAGTCCTCCCAATGCTTTGCTCCCCAGTCATCAGCAACGTGCAAGTCACCAGGACCCTCATCGATGGTGGGGCAGGGCTCAACGTCCTGTCCGTAGAGATGTTCGACAATCTCCAAGTGCCTTACGATCAGCTTCAGCCAACCAAGCCTTTCTCCGGAGTCTCTGACGGCTCCATAGTTCCAATTGGGCAGGTCCGCCACCCCATCACCTTCGGGGCGCGCGACAACTACCGCACTGAGCTCATCGACTTCGACGTTGCCCACATTCGCCTGCCGTACAACGCCATCCTCGGCTACCCAGCTCTCGCCAAGTTCATGGCCGTGACTCATCACGGCTACAACGTCCTCAAGATGCCAAGAAGCGATGGAGTCATCATGGTGCCTTGTGAAGAAAGAGACGCAGTGTGCTTCCTGGAACGAGCTTTTCAGGCCGCATCACTTGAAGACCCAGATCGCGGGAGCGGGAGGCTCCCTGAGACCGCCCCCAAGAAGAAGAAGACACCGCCAGGCCCGACCCCTCAGGAGGCAGGCCCCTCAGGGTCTGCGCCTGCTCAGGGGGTACCTCCTTCTGTCACATAGGGAGGCGCGCCCGGCGCCCTCCTCAAGCAGGGCTCGAGGGCTCCCACCTGGGGGGCCACCGACCTTGCTAAGGTCACGAGGGAGGAGCTTGGGCACCACTTGGAGGCGTGTTTCAGAACACGTTTCCCTCAGGTAGGAGCAAAGCAAGGAGGTCCAAACCCTTAGGAGTTCGTCGGTCAGATCACACGGGAGTAGCAAGAGTCAAGAGTCATGAGTGGCAGCCACCGCTACCCGCCGCAGCTCCCCATCCAGGTGAGGATGGCGCGCTACATGTCTGCATCGACATCCCAGGGCTCAACCGAGTCGCCTCTCAGGAGCGCTTCTGGCCCTCGCGTGTGGGGCGCTGCGGAGGCCCACCCCACAGCTACGTTCGCATGCCCTACGGCTTGCCGAACGCGGCTGCGGTGCGCCAGCGCCTCATGAGGAGCATCCTGGAGGCTCAGGAGGCCAGGAGTTCTACAGTCCTGGCGGAGATGGAGATGGTTCACGAGGAGCCACCAGCGCCTCTGGAGCCTCCCGAGGCTCCTGGGCCTGGGGGCTCGTGAAGATCGGCCCCCGCAGCCCGCCACGTCTGCTACTTCAACACCCCTTCGTCGTCGACACTATTAGGTGACATCTTTCAAGTTTCATTTCCAGCTGGGAGCACCCTCAGGGCTGCATCATTCCCAGGCCGCGTGGGTCCGTCCCTGCGGCGTGTATCCCTTTTGCTCGTGTTCTTAGCTTACTTTGTTGGGGGAGCCCCTCGGGCTGCATCATCCCCAAGTCGCTCGGGTCAGACCCAGCGACGTGTACCCCTCTTGTGTTTATTTTCGGGCCATGCATTTGACCCATCATGCTTGTTATTTGGTGCCTGTCTGTGGCACCTCTTCTTCCTTGATGTCGGCAGCTTGCGCGTTAAAGGGGGGGTGCCTGAGCATCCCGACTCAGGGCTCCTACCGGCTCTCCAGCCCTCACCCTCTGGCTTTGCCCACGTTATCGCACCCCGGTAAACCAGCAATGGCTGAGACCAGCTCGAGGGTCGAGACCCGAGGACGTAGAGCGCCGACATCTAACCAAGCTTGCGCGTTAAAGGGGGGCGGGGTGCCTGAGCATCGTGACTCAGGGCTCCTACCGGCTCTCCAGCCCTCACCCTCTAGCTTTGCCCACGGCATCGCGCCCCAGCAGACCAGCAACGGCTGAGACCAGCTCGAGGGCCGGGATCCGAGGACGTAGAGCGTCGACATCTAACC